>NW_019718272.1:368661-379632 GCF_002891405.2 Cryptotermes secundus
GTTAACACCACATATACACGGTGCCAAATCCCAGAAGACTGCTTTCTTCATAGTCACCGCCGTGAAAACCTCAAATCTTACATATCTCTGTGTGTTCCTACACGCATTTATGCGCTCTATTCCACTCCCCACATCTCACTCCAGTCCATTTCGGGTGATGGTCACCTTGCTCCTTTACATCGAGGCTTGCGGGCCAGATTATCACAGCGGAGAAATTATGCGCATGTGCAAAGGGTGAACTGTTTGTGGTATAAACATATGGATGTCCTTTATTGCATACATTCTCGAAGTTGGGATGCTCAATCATTGCCCAAGAATCAAAGGCAATCGTCTCCAGGCACTATCCCGACATTATCCAATTAATCTCCCTAACGTTCTAGCGTCTTTAACTTAAACCTATTACATCATGTCTAGAAACACTTTTGATGAACACCAATATTAATTCTCGCTTATTCCTGTCGCTCCCACTTTAGAGAATAGGGCATCTGTGAAACGCTTTGTTTCACTTCATTTTCTCAATATTAAGACAGTCGGAAGGACTCCTTGGACAAGGGATAAGCCTGTCGCAATGCCGCTACCTACATAGGATAACACAAGCACAGAATAAACACAGACATCTATGTCTTGAGTGGGACTCGAACCCACGATCCCAGTGTTCGAGCCAGCGAAGACAGTTCATGCTTTAGACAGCGTGGCCACCGCGATCAATGAATACCAATATTACAGTAAATTAATTATATATTAATGCAAACTCATTTATTGTCATGTTTAATGTTTCATTGCGTATACATGCACTACGCTGTTATAATACTATTCTCATTGTAAATAATCAAAAATGCAATCACAATCACACTTAAAACTGAAAAAAAGGCATCTGCTCAGAGAAATAACCTAGTACACAGAGTACGCAGTTCAGTCTGCGCGGAAACGTCCTTCTATATACATGGTTTAAATTTATGCGGAGCTTTCAAAAGAGGCGACTCCAGCGTAAACCGTGGTACCAGGAAGCGACAACAAGGTTGTACAAAATGTTGAGTGTGTGGTTATATCTCTTTACTGGATTGTATAAACTCATTTTCGCTTCAGACACGTACAAGTATGTTTCCATTCGGTAATAGCTCCTTATCTTCCAATATAGAAGGGGTAAAGCTATTCCTTTAACAAGCCGTGGTCTCCCATAGGGTTGTGAGACTTCGAGGCTCCCACATTTTGCCTGGATAATCGGCTCACAGATGGCGGTAAGGTTGTCAAGCTTACGCTCCGGCAGCCCTTTCTCCCCAGGAATATTCCTGGTACTCATTTCTGTTAGAAGCTGAGTCGACCCCAAGGCCACAGTGCAGCTGGAATGATTAGGTCAATTGAAAAAATCAAATGCCCTCGTCGGAATTCGATCCCGCGACCTTCCGGCTTGTAGCATAGTGTCTCAAACAAGTGCGTTACCGCGTGCCCAACTTCCACATAAGATGTCAATATATATGCAACTATTGGCTTCAGCACCTGCACATTTGAAGGAGAGAAGCGGTATAGACTACAACGAAAGGCGCGTCCACACTACTCGTGCTCGTGCTCGTGCTCGTGCTCGCCAGGCTTGTGCTCGTCGGGAGACTCGTCTGGCTTTTACTTGTGCTCGTAAATCTTCGTCCACACTACTTCCGTTGCTCGCCAGGCTTCGGCGCGTGAGGATCCGTATATTTACTCGTAGTGTGTATAGGCTGTAGTCATATTTTAATTTATTGGTTATAGTTTTTAAATTAAAAATTTGCTTGTCTCGTGACTTGTCATATCGTCCACAGCGAGTCACACGAGCACGAGAATGAGCACGAGGAATGTCGACGCGCCTTAAGGATGACGATATAAAGCACTGTGGTGTGCACTGAGAGGAGTCCCAGGGACCTGTCGTGAGAGCTGCGGTATGGATGGCTTTGCTGCTGGTAGACACAGAGCTACTGCTTTCAGCGAATTCCAGTCACACCTCATCTTGTTCGGAAAGAAGCGGCTGCTACAATCCCAAACGTTCTGCGGATACAGAACTCCAGTCGTCCAATTATAAGTGGGGCGACTTAATTAGTTAGTGTAACATCCAGGCAGAATAAAGAACCAGATAAACAAATAACTCCATGGAGTTAAGCCTTTCCTGAAAAGACGCCAGTTCTGCAGCTACTCGATAATTTCACAATATTTTATGGGACCCGAAGGTTCATTACTCCGTTCACAACACTCATCCACTGATCCCTATCCTGAGCCAGATCAATCCTGTCCATACCACCCCATCTTATAACATCCATTTTTAATATTATCCATCCACCTATGTCTTTGTCTTCCTAGTGGTCTCTTTCCTTCTTTCTTTCGGATTCAAAGTAATTTTAAACTTGTTACAGGTGACATTCTTAAGAAATTTGAAAAAAGCACTATTTCCTAACAAATCCTGGTGACAATTTGTTCCATAAATGACGGGCCGGGGGAGGGGCATTTATTCTCCTTTCTCAGCATCCACTTCAAATAATCAAAGATAATACAAATGTGTTTAAAACTGGTATAAATTATATTCTGCATACAATTGCCATCCTGGTCTACAAAACCGAAATTAACGGTCGTGTGGATTCGTTGCGGTGACCACGCGACCCCCTCTATCCGCTAAAGTTGGCACTAACTTCGCCGACAAGCGGCACTAGCTCTGTCGGTACAGTTCGTTTATGGACTAAAACCACGGATATTTTCATTCTAGATTATACAACTGTCATCAGGGAAGCGAGTATCAGAGTGACTTATCGTTACACAAATGTTTAAATTTACAATCCAGAGCATATTAAATTATTTCAAGCTGGACATCATTTTCAAGTTTTCCAGCACCTACGCAAGAAGAAAAAAGTCTATCCATAACACACGCTTTCATGCCTCAAACAAAGGTCTCTCTGTGTGTACATCGGACTGTCTTTAAGTGGGATGAATATGAAGGCAGCTGACTCGAGGATTCTGAAAGCATTATGAACGCGACTGTATGTCTGGCACATGACACTTCCTGAGAGCATGTCAGGAGTCATCAGACATGCAGTTTACAAGTGACACTTCTATACTTTGTGTTCCACTTCCATCCTTCTGCTGGGAGCACTGAAGTAAGCAATTCTGCGACTTGGACTTCCTTCTTCAGTGTCTCTAAAATGGAAATAGATGATAAAAGGAAATAGACCTTAAGAAACTGCCCTGTATAAATAGGAAACTTTCTAAATAATTATGCATCATTAATCAAAGAATGTCGCAGGAGACTAACACGAAAACAACTGCGTCAAATGAGCATGATTCCGGGAAATCCAAGTGTCAGCGCTACAGCCCCGTGAAGCCCGAGAATCATTAGAGGGGAGCGGACACATTATTTTCATGTCAGGTTTTACATTGGCTAAAGCATGCGTAGGCGAGTAACTGAATGTAGAGTAAAAAAAAAAGCATACTGACACAAGGCGTGTCTCCTCGACAGATGCTCGATGTTGCTGCATTTTCAACGTCTTAACTGATAATCTCTGACTTTTACTTCCGTAACCTAAATAGAACTTTCAGACGAAAGTGCCTGAAGGAAAAATGTATATATCTAGTTCAGATAAGATGACAATGACGAAGATGGCACAATCAGATCAACGCTAGATAGCATCGTGAGGTGCGTTAGTGATCTTCATTTGCTAACCATTCTATTATGGTCTCATGCTGAGCGAATATCAAGGGGCACACTTTAGCGTAGTTGGTTGAGGAACTATACTAAAAGGCGGATGGTCGTGGGTTCAAGTCCCGTTGAGGTCGTTGGATGTTTTCAATTGACCTAATCCTTCCAGCCGCACTATGGCAATGGGGTCGACTCAGCCTCTAACAGAAATGAGCACCAGGAATATTCTTAGGGGTAAAGGGCGGCCGGCGCGTAGGACTGACAACTTTGCCGCCATCTATGAGCCGATTGCCTAGAAAATGTGGGAACCTCAATATCTCACAACCCTATGGGCCTCAACGGCCGGTTACAGGGATACCTTCACTTTTTACTTACTTTTTTTTACTGAACGAGTATCCGTGTTAAATGCTGACTATACATTTTTCGACTCAATTTCACTAGGAAGTGTTTCTCAGACGGTGTATATTGGTTCACTTAAACTCTGTTTATGCATTCAGTTTTATTCTTTGAGATATGAAAACAACTTCGAAAATATCGCACGTGTGTGTCTGAGAGCGCTCATATACAAATTACAAGAATAAACCGCTACAATATTTATAAACCAAATTGTAAATTTATGAACCAATTCGTAGTTCTTCACATGTGAAAATTTTACCCCGAGAACCCAATAACAACAGTAATAAAATATGTCAATATCAAGTCTAATATACAGAGAGAAATTTTCTTTCACTGTTCTCCGCTTGTTGAGTCGGAAATAAAAATAATAACGCGAGAGGAAATTCAGTTTATGAAACAAGCACTTAAGATAAATCGATGGGATTCACGTGACATTGGAGCAATACCCATATTGCGTGCAACAACGGTTTAGGACACTTACCTGACAGAAAAGCAAAAGGACATGAAACAGATGTAAAGCAGTTGACAACCTAACTGATAACAACGGGCGGACCGAAAGCTGTGATCCCACTCAGTACGTTAAGCGCTTCTGACACATCCACACTGACAGTGGCCAACTTTCTTTAGACGTCATTAGAGTGGATAAAGAATTAAGCTATCCCCAGTCAGTTTGATGTAGCACTCACATTGAATAGTAACATATGTTGTGGGTCATACAAACTTCTGCGTAATGATACGCGAACAAGGGTATTGTCAGGTGTATGTTGGTAAATAATCGGTTCCGGATTTGATATCTCGATTTATTCGATAATTTCCACGTCGGAAGTACAATTCGTTATTACACTAACACATAAACTATTGGATTGCCTTGAACGATGTCTTCCTGACTAATTCTCTCAATCCAAGTCCAAGTCCAAATCACATTGCGACTGACGGTCAGTCAGTCAGTAAGTCTTGGTGTCGAGCCCCATCTGGGCTCATGACCAGATATTTATTACTGTTTGGAATTTACGGTCTTGCTTTTGTGGGGCGCCTTCTCTGACGAGAGGAAGGGTCTGCCTTTTGTATATGCTGCTGGCCCTTGCCAGTGCAGTCTTTCTCGGGGTCTGAGTCCCTTGGGACTCGAGACCATATTTTACTGTCTCAGATTTGAGACTTTCCTTTTCGTCGCCTCCTACGACTCGCAGGGTCACGGTAGAGGTCAGTCTTCACTGCTACATATATACGTTCGGCACGGACCGCCGACAGAAAACGCATCGTTGCTCAGCAACGGATATCATGTATTGTTTTCAGGCGTGTCCACCCATGCACTGCCTAGCAATGGACGCCTTACTGTTGCGCATTCGTTGATGTGATATATGTTTACCGGTCAGTTACCTAACAACGCTGTGTCCATCCACGTTACAATATGTTCCTATGCTTAACAATATTCCGGTATTTTACTAACACATGATCCTCACTACAAAGCTCTTTAGCGTCTTAGCTTTTTGTGCATAATTCAACATCAATTTCGTCACATTAAGAGGCTAAAATTATTGTATGAAATTGACTTCAGTGGCGTGCTTCACGTTATGAAAAAAAAGTGAAGGTATCCCTACAACAGGCCGCTGAGGCCCATAGGGTTGTGAGACGTTTAAGTTCCCACATTTTCTAGACAACCGACTCATAGATGGCGGCAAGGCTGTCAGCCCTACGCGCCGGCCTCCCTTAACCCCCAAGAATATTCCAAGCATATTTCTGATACTCATTTCTGTTAGAGGCTGAGTGAACCTCAGGGCCATAGTGCTGCCGGAAGGATTAGGTCAATTGAAAAAAAAATCCAATGACCTCATCGGAACTTGAACCCGCGGCCTTCCGGCTTGTAGCATAGTGCCTCAACCAACTACGCTGTTGTGTGCCCTGTTATGAAACCTATGATTTTCTTTCCGGTTTAATTCGAGTACTTTGTCATTTAGATAAAATACTTCTTTATAAGCCACAAAAAAAAATGGACGGCTTTTATAAGTTATACTGGGTCGTTACTCGGGTAGCTTAACCACATTCACAGTATATGCCACAAGTGGTCCGTCAATGCATGTTATAGAGAAGTCGTGCATCTTGAGAGACGTACATCAGACGCTTTAGCCCAGGAGGCCAGCTACTCCTCAGCACGAAGCGACGCTCTATGCTACCCACCGTAAAACAGGTCTAAATGTTCTCTCTATGGCTCTACAGCCCTTTTGTTGGGACTTGGCCGCTTCTTCAGTTTCTTAATCCTATACATAGTCGGTAGGACGCCTTGAGCGGGAGATGTGTCATTTGCGAAGACCGCTACCTACACACAGAACATAAACACACATAAACATCCACGCCTTGAGTGGGGTTCGAACCCAAGTTTCCAGTGTTCGAGCGGGCAAACACAGTTCATGCCTTAGACCGCGCGGCCACTTTGATCGGCGGTCTGTATGTTACTGTAGGAAAAATAATAAAAGTAGGAACTGAAGGGCCGCGCCATAGCTCAAGCTGTTAGTCGCTGGCTTCCCACCGCGTCGGCCCGGGTTCAATCCCGGCTCTGGTCAAGTGGGATTTGTGGTGGACAAAGTGGCGCTGGGGCGGGTTTTCTCCGAGTACTTCGGTTTCCCCTGTCAATCTTCATTCCACAAACTGTTCCACAATCACCCTCACCTATCATCTGGGGCTGGTAAAATAGGCCAGAAGTGGCCGCAGTGCAAGGGACTTAGTCCCACCCCACTAGTAATAAAAAAAAGTGAAATCTTTTAGGTCATGTCTCATGTTGAGGAAATTAAGAATACGAGGCATAAACTGAAGTGGTTTAAATCTTTAAAGCACAGCTCCAACCATCGCTATATACCATCTCCTTTAACATAGAGAAACTCTGCAGTGTGCACTTATGGCAGCAGTGCGATTCTCAAAGCAACAGCAATAATTGCTCTACACAACATTCACCGACTGGGCATTGTAATGGAGATGTAGTGTGTTTTCTGAGCGATAGGAACAGAATTTGCAATATTACGTATTTAGATTAATTTTGTGCTTCGAAGTGCAAATTATTCATATTCTTATTTAAAATTCAGAGTAATTTATCTCCGAGTACGCTTTAATTTTCACTAGTATAAATTTATGAACTAATTATACTGTATGAGGAGCTGCGTATTTTATATTTGCCCATTCGTATTCCTAAGTATAAAACAGCTTACGCAGGAACACTACCATTCTTTGTTGCCAGTATTTATTCATTTCCGACGTTTGGACGACGAGTTGTTATTACAGCGTACACGTGATAGGCTAAACTAAGAAGGCGTGTTCCTCTGCATCATTAATAAAATCTGTTAAACAAATATAATCTTAAGGAGTTGAAGCTATGGAATTGCCTACTGTAAAAATGAAGATACGAAAATCAAACTGACTAAACTCCACAGAATGTGTGGGACAATAAGACAAACTAAAAAAATAAAAACTTAAGAGCACATAACGGCAGTTTGAAAATTGATAGCAGTAGCTATGTTGATTTTCAGCTTCGAAAATTTGACAATGACACACACACACACATATCCAGCTGTACAACGCATGCAGTAACAGGAGCAAAACACAACACAGAACACGATACACAAATGCATGTAGGAAGAATGCTCACATAAAAGAGGATTGGCGTAATTTGCGTGTTTGAGTGTAACGTAGGATGAATCCTGAAAAGTTTTATTATTTAGAATTCATCGACATATATGACGAATACAGATTTTAGTCATTTTAGAATGAAGACATCATGGCAAGCAGTACAATAGCTTAACGTGCATAAAGACACCTGAGGATGGCACATTAGTGCTGAAACATGTAGTGTGGAAATGAATAATAAGGTGAAAAAGTGTATACACTGTAAGACGGTTAGCACAAACCATGGACATCAATCAGTGTAACAGGACGCTAAAATATAACATGATTAAAGATTAATTCAGTCGGATCAAATGAAGTTCTTAAGATCAATGAATGGATTTAATTTCCTAGACAATAAGCGAAGCACAGAACTATAGAATCAATTAAATATCTACCATATTGTGGAATTTTTACATACTGAGAGGCAACGACAGCGAAACAAACTATAGAACAGCAATTGCTTAGTAACGGCTCAGGAAACATGCATGTTTCCACGGCAAAGAGAGACACAGCAGTAAGAGAAGAGATGTTTTCTACGTGGTCCTTGTCGAGATCATATACCCACATCCATAGCGAAGTGTTGGGGTTCTCCAAGTGTTAAAGTGGGTTCGAATACCTCAAACATAGCCCCGCGAGTCGTAGGAGGCGACGAAAAGGGAACCAAGCGCTTTGGGATATTACTGGGCCACCCTGTTCCTGGGGGATATAATACGAGGACCTGGCCTTCCAGGTCCGGGGAGTCTCGAATCTGAGACAGTAAGATATGGTCATGAGTCCCGCGGGACTCGGACTCGATACTGGCTGCGATGACGAAGGCCAGCAAAAATTATAAATAACGGAACGTCCTCTCGTCAGAGAGGGTGACCCACATCAACAAACCAGCAAGAGTCTTACAGTAATAAAAATCTTGTCTTGGGCCCTAGACAGGGGCTTGAAACCAAGACACATTGGTCGAATGACTGTCAGTCGTTAGGTAACTTCGACCTTGACAATAATCTATGTAATAGTGAAGCGTAAAATCTAGTCACGCGCTGTATCAAAAGAGTCCACTAAATCTTGTAATCAATCCACCCCATCTATAGTAACACTCAATTTAAGCGAAGCATATAACTTCAGAATCAATTAAGCATCTGCAGTATGACTGCGGGAAATAGAAATGAAATCAAGAACTGTCCCGACACATGTAAAAAAACAGATGAAAACAGATACTCAGAGGCACAAGACAAAATTGAAAAAATGAATACAACTAAAAAGGGAATAGGCCACGCCATAGCTCAAGCGGTTAGTCTCTGGCTTCCCACCGCGTAGGCCCGGGTTCGATCCCGGGGTCTGATCAAGTGGGATTTGTGGTGGACAAAGTGGCGCTGGGGCAGGTTTTCTCCGAGTACTTCGGTTTCCCCTGCCAATCTTCATTCCACCGATTGCTCCACAATCACCCTCACCTATCATCTGGGGCTGGTACAATAGGCCAGAAGTGGCCGCAGTACAAGGGACTTAGTCCCACCCCAATAGCAATAAAAAATGGAATAGGACAGGAGTCCTCATACTTTAACCAGCAAAAGGAGTAAAAGATGAAGAATGAGGAGGAAAAGAAGAGATGGTTGGAGTGACTGCAACTATCCACCTATGGCCAAACAATTACTTCAATTTCATGTTTTCGAACAGCAAATGGCGACTTCATGTAAGAATATCAGAAATTATTCGTAAGGTCTGAACATTTAATAAATGCTCAATCCTTTATGCCTTAAATTCTGAAATTCTCTCTCGCTAAAGATTATATAAAATTGCAACATCCACTTCAAAATACAAAACTAAATGCCTCTATGTACTGTTGTCGATATAAACTGTAGAAAAATGTGAAAGCTGAAAGAATTCTGGAGGTGGATGTGGCCACTACAGAAACAGAGGAAGGTGGAGACACAAAATCTTACTCCGAAGACGGATGTAAGTTCATCCGAAGGCAATTTTAACACGTCAGTCCACAGGATACTGGCAAACGGACAAAAAATTGGTCTGGAGACTGACCAAAGAAACCACTATACCTTCTTGACAAAGAAATCGTTAACTTAGCCTAACACTAAAGTACAGAACGTTTCAAAATTATAGTTGCAATCGTTAAGGTAAGAGAGGTGGCGGACAAAAGGAAATTTGCTTTCTACATTTTACAGTTCTCTTTTGTAGAACCTTTTAGAACCTTCATTCGTCCAGCAATTTTAATAGATTAGTTACTGATACCATTACCAATAAAACTAACTTAAAAGATCGAACTATTAGTACCCAAACAGTAAACGACTTTGTGTTCACGTGGGTTTCTTGGTCCCCGGATCTTCTACATATTCGACTAGCCTAGGTCTCTTCGAGTTAATATTTGCAAGAACATTATATAAAAGACATGCATCATTAAATACTTCGTTGTTGTAATTTACAAAATGTCTTTTCCAAGAAAATATCCGAAGATGGTTCGTCCAATGTCTTCCAGACGCCTTCCTTCCTCACCGAGAGGAGTATAAGGAAAGAAATTTAAGATCAATAAAAGCATTTGCGGGAAATTACATGGCGCATGCGCGAAACATATTACGAATTAACTTTTAATTAAGAGACTTGTTTATTTAGTGCAAACGAATTGTCTAATGTGTACCAGCGTCGAAAAATCCTTAAACATAACGATGGGACCGGTCTCAGCAATGGTTCACAAATATTGTGAAGCTACTGCTCAATTTATATTTATATTAACTGTAAAGTCCGATCATCACAGTGACCTCGCGGTTTAAGGAATGAACTCTCTTCGCGCGCTCGAATACTGAGATCGTCGGTTCGAATCCCACTCGGGGCATAGATGTCTGTGTGTTGTTCTGTGTGTTAAGTAGTGGCCTTGCGACAGGCTGATCCCCCATCCAAGGAGTCCTACAGACTATGTATAGATTAAGAAATTGAAAAAAAGAGGACAGGGTCCGCAAGGGTTTTAGAGCCATAGACGGATGGACGGATAGATAGATAGACAGACAGACAGAGAGACAGACAGACTGGCAGGCAGGCAAGCAGGCAGATAGATAGATAGATAATTATTTTATTATTATTATTATTATTANATACCCTACCGGTACTGGTGCGTGCTATCAGCCCTGTTCAGCCAACGAGGTCGGCCCTCGATACCTGATATTTTCCCATCTACCAGAGGCATTAGAAACTACTTGGGCGGGAAATGTGTTGCCTAATTTTGCTCAGAGGTCTCCTAGAGACATGAGGATTTTTACGTGCCGTAAATCTACGAC
>NW_019718272.1:379712-477427 GCF_002891405.2 Cryptotermes secundus
CGGGTTTTAACCCGCGTACCTTGAGTCATGAGGTGGGAACGTTACCCCTAGACTACGAAGGCCGCTTAGATAGATAGATAGATAGATAGATAGATAGATAGATAGACAGACAGACAGACAGATAGATTGCAGTTCAGAATACACAAACTCGGTCGAGGCTCTTTACCTCAAATAAACCTTGAAGTTCGCACAAGTTTACGACCACAGATACTCCATAACCGAACCCAGCACGGAGATGAAGAATATAACAATGAAACACAAACTGCCTTCCCACTCCTCCATTCTGCACTCTCTCCATTACGAAAGTTGAGAACCGGCAGACCGAAGAATAGAATGAGAACTTTGCTTCCTGTAGACTGGAGTTTTGAGAAAGAAACACACAAACTTGGAGCTGCAGCCATTTTCCTGCTATCATAAAAATAGCTACTCATAAGTAACTTCATATCCTTGTAAACTTGCAGGGCCTAGCTATAGTACCATCTCCAACATTCCCAAGACTGCCATATTGGTCTCCTTGACGGCACGGATTTAGAGCTCACAGCTTCACGCTATGGTCACGAGTCTTTAATCGACTTCCATAGAGTTCGGTAAGCGGCCACGCTGAGAATGTAGGCGCATGGAAAGTAAACTCATCAACACAATCACTTAGTTGCTAGGCTCTCTTTTAAAATAAGCTATAAATGATTACACACCTCGAAATCGTAATTCAGTTGATCTGAAAATGTTTCTGTTTTCATTATTCTCGTGGTCACCTCATAAAACCAAACAGGAGACAATCTTGGATTATGAAGAAAGCAGTCTTCTGGGATTTGGCACCGTGTAGCAGTCTGCTTTTGCCGGTTCTCACGGTCTCTTCGCTTGCAGATTTCTCATATTTTTTCTTCTACCCTGAAGATGGAGGCGATACGTTCCTCCGAAACGTCGGTTAGCACCACATATACACGGTGCCAAATCCCAGAAGACTGCTTTCTTCATAGTCACCGCCGTGAAAGCCTCAAATCTTACAATCTTGGATTACCTTCTAAAATTATTATATTTTAATCACATTACGCAGGGTGAGCACAAAAGTTGTTTAAATATTAGGAATCATATTGTGAAACAATATGGTATGATACTACATCCGAACTTCCATATATAAGATTATAACTAGAAAAGTTTTAATCAAAGCGTGCACATGCAGTTGCAATGATTTTCCGCCAGAGGCACTGCACTCAAAAAAAAAAATGACGACGCCTCTGCAAATAGGGCAAAGTGTTGTTTAATAAAATCAAAATATGTCACACGACTGTATCGACGCTCTAGGACAGAATTTGTAGTGCATCCACCTTCTGATTAATCCATTTATGAATATTGCAAAAATTTCTGCGAGATCCGTCGTTTGTGTAGAGTTCCGTTTGCGACATATTATAATGATTGAACCTGGAATTCAAACTTGACGCGTAGAGATTTACCAATAGCACACAATCGAGACATCCCTAAATGGGAAAATAAACTTTGACAGTTGTGGTGTAATGTCTCGATATTCGGATTTTGCATCTTGCATGATTGCTTCAAAATAAACTTCCGGTAAAGATAACTTTGTGCTCATCCTGTATACAGAGAAAAATTCCGTGACAAAGTAGCGCCACTGAAACTTTTAATACTTTAGTTGTCATGTCAAAATCTGAGGGCAAATAATTGTAGATTACCTTATCTTACCGACTACGGCGTTTCAGTCGCATTACACAATCAGCCATTTACGTTCCAAAGGCGCGTCACTGGTACTTTTAACAGATGCTGCCTTCATAGTCCCTGTGTCATGTGGGTGGTATAACTTCACACAATTTGATTTAATATATTTTTATGCAGCTGACATAGTTATGTTTCGAGCTTTCAACACGGGTATCGTCTCTTAAAGATTAACTAAATAAAAACTGATTACCTTTCTCAGGAAAAAAAAACTGCAGTAACAGCGCTATCGACATTAGCATGTTAACTTACTGTGCAATACTGACATCAGGGGTTGAGGAAGGAAATAGTATGGTCTAATAAGAAGCCATGCCGGTCACGGTAGCCGAGCGGTCTAAGGCGTGCACTGTCTTCGCTCGCTCGGAAGCCTGGATCGTGGGTTCGAATCCCACTCAGGGCATGGATGTTTGTGTGCGTTTTTCTGTGTTTGTGTACAGGTAGAGGCCTTGCGACGAGCTGATCACCCGCCCAAGGAGTCCTACCGTATGTCTAAGATCTAGAAAAACCGAAGTGAACGGAGAAGTTCATGGAGGAAGGCCTAGGCCCACTGGGGTTGTAGTGCCAAGGAAAAAAAATATGAAACCATACCAAATCGTCTCGTTTGCGTTATTGCAAAAGTTACTAATGACGGACCTACGTAAATATAAAACAAGAAAGCACTTTTAAGAAAATTTTGTTAACACGACGTGTGAACTTGGCGGTGGCGGTGGCGGTGGCGGTGGCGGTGGCGGTGGCGGCAGTAGCAGCAGCAACAACGGCAGGAACAACATATCAGCGAATACAAGATTAACAATATTAACAGGATGACACGTGGCATAGGTTCTAATTTTAGTTCAATTTGCTTCTGGATGGCTATATTGCTTCGAGGAATATTTGCCTACAGAATATACTACATGGTTTCGAATGTTTAGCTCGAACGAGCTAGAACGCGACTTTTGTTTTAAAACAAATGCAAGCCACGAACGAATGGCATGAAAATCAATTTACTTAATGACATGTGGGATACGTCAATACGTCAAATTTTCAATCATATTATTAATACCTTTACCAAACGAGGAGGTAAATTGGCGAAAAAGGATCTCTCTAGATCTGATGCAGTGTAGTCTGGCACAAAATTTATCGACGTTTCGGAAGAACATAATGCCTCAATTTTCATGGTCGAAGAGTAATCCAAACAAAAAGTAAGTGAAGCTATCCCTGCAACATGATGCGTAAGGCTGACAACATCACCTCCATCTGAACTGATTATCTAGAAAATGTGAGAGCCTTGACGTCCCACAACCCTATAGGTCTACACGGGCAAAATGCAAGCAGATAATCTTCGACCCTGAAGATGAAGGCAACATATTATTCCGAAACATCGATAAATCCCAGCAGACAGTATTTTTTACAGCGACCGCTATGAGAACCTCAGATCTCGTATAGATTTTGTAATTTTAATTTCTGTCCTTTCAGAAATGTTTTCTAATATGTATTCCATATTTATTACCTTTAAGCATTTTGAATTTTACTTCAGGCTTCATCTTTAACAAATCGGCGGACAGATTCAGTACAGACAACATAAAGTAGAATTACTTATTTAAGCTCAGAATTTCTGGATTACTTACGTGAAGTCCCTGTTGGCATAGCAGTTTCCCAGGAAGGAACAGAGGATGGCATTGCACGAATTGGGACGCACGGGGTTCTCCCTTCCGCTGATCTCGTACGTAATGTTGAATCCATATACATCAAGCAGATTATCCATAACCCTCAGGTGGTTCCCCTCCAGACGGTCCAGCGTGAAGTCTATAACGAGGTACGGGCTTCGAGTCCACAGCCAGTGCACCAGAGTCACGTTGTGCTCTGTCACCGTGTGCACAAGTTGTTTCCCTATCGGAGTTGCTCCCTTTTCATAATAAGCAAATTCGGTAAAAGTTAAGCCCGTTGTTACGTAAAGTTGCGTTAGATAAATGACGATCGAGTAATTATTTGCAGGAACGCGATCTGCTGTGTCTATGACCCACTGACATCTGATTGGTACTGGGAATGGCCCAGGGAACCCGGGTGTCTGTATCACACCTCTGTCACTGCTGATGTCACCTCCGCATTTCACTGGGCTGTGTTTGGGTTGCTGATGCTGAGGCATTGCCTCCAAAATGCCGGAAAAAGAGAAAACGAACAGACACACGCGTAGCAACATCCGCCACATACTAGCCTCACTGCCCCCAAATCACTATGGAAGATACTTTTTTCAAAAATATCTTCTTCATTGAAGATTAACAAACCCACATAATATATATCTTGGTGATGACACTGAAAATGGAATATCACCAAAAATGTTGAACCAAGACTGTTTCCGTCTCCTTAACTTCATGTTTTAGACACTCACTTCCGTTAATTAGAAACAATGTTATCAACCGTCCCGAAAAAGAAATGCCTGTATCTAGCCAAAGTGTCACGAACTTAAGAGATGTTAATATTCTTTTCATTCCACATCCTTCGCTTTCTATATCTGTAGATTTGATCTGTGCCGTATATTGTTGCAGTAACAATACCACACACTCGTTGCCTTGTCTTCAAACAATGTAATTTTTATTCCATGTGGCATATATATTTATATTCGTTCTCTTCTTTGTTTGATCTTCGACGAATGCGCACCAGGTATTCGAAGACAGTATCAGCCATCTTCAAATACACCTGAAACAGAGAGAAAAGAAGGTACATTAAGTAAGAAAAACATAAATAAAAAGTTAATAAGTCTGAAATTATCCGCACAAATTTGGTTTACTTTTAAGTCGTTAGGGTCGTTACCGGCCGGTGGGACACGCCGCTTAGCTGTTGATAGCTGCATATATCGTGTGAAGACTGTTCATGCTTTCAGCCTGGTTGCTTCATAAAACTGGAGATTAGATTTCTAAAACTATGACTAACTCTAAGGAGTAACATACATTTTTATATCTCATGTTTTGGAGAATACTGGAGATACTCTAGCCGATCATAATGACCGCGCGGTCTAAAGCATGAACAGTCTTAGCCCACTCGAACACTGGGATCGTGGGTTCAAATCCAATTCTAGGCAAGGATGTCTGTATGCATTTATTCTGTGTCTGTGTTGTTCTATATATAGGTAGAGACCTTGCAACGGGATGATTCTCTAGGATTAAAAATCTGAAAAGCGGCCAAGACACAACAAAGGGCTGTAGAGCCATAGATAGATAGAGATACCCTAAATGTAACACCATTTAATATGAATCGTTGAGGTCAGAGAGGAAGCACCTTGCGTCTTTTCGAAACTCGAAAATTCTTATGAAAGGACACAGTTTCTTCTCGATAAGTCCTGAATGAAATTTAATTAACTTTTTTGTGAGTTAAGGTAGGATACTGTCAGTATATAGGATCTTGAAGGAAGCGGTCGTGATGTAATCCCTGAATTTGCCTGAAGAGACTGCGGATATCACCGAAAATCTCAATTAGTTAAGCCAGTGAGCAGGCAGAGATTCTAACCATCTTCCGCTTACGAGCATTGAGTATCGCTGCTAGGGAAATTCGCTCGGTCCAGCGGCTTCAACGAAAAGTGTCTATTAATGTGATCGGTCTCTGGCGGTTAGTCGCCGGCTTCCCACCTCGGCAGCCCGGGTTCCAGCCAGGGCCAGGTCATGTGGGATTTGTGCTGAACAAACTGGCATTGGGGCAGGTTTCCTCCGAGTACATCGGTTTTCCCTGCCAATTCGCATTTTTCTGATTGCTCCACAATCACCGTCATCTATCATTTTCGGGTGGTACTATAGTCCAAACAGTGGCCTCAGTACCAAGTAGAGTCAGTCTCACAGCATGAGAAAAATAAATGTGATTGGTGAGAAAGAAAAAAAATGATTGCAAAGGACTTTGTATTTCGTCCTGACTTGAATACATGTTATGTTGTACTCAAGTTTCCGAAATTAAATTTGTTTAAGGAAATTGTGTTGAGCTGAAATTAAACACCTGCGTCAACTCCTTTTTAAACAGTATTAATTACTAAAGTCTCCGTAACGTTTCGAAACATTGGAGTTGGAATAGTTCAGGACGTACTCTACTTTCCGGTCTCAGAGCCCACAGAGAGGCACGATAAATCACTTTACGCAGGTGAACTTCAGGTTGCGAAGTGCAACTAATGATACACGTACCGTGAGGAGAGCTGTACCAGCGCATCAGGTAAGATTTCACGACGTTAAATGTATTAAATCTCAGTCAATCCAGAATAAAATCCATTAATTTCTAATTAATTACAACGATACAAAGACAGAGACCGACCAATTTTAAGGACTGATATTTTCTTAAGATCTTCAACCTCAAGCCAGAAATTTATTCAAAAAAGACCAGTCATTATCTTCTCAACATATATTACTTTCTTGATAATTCGATTCGTATAGCGAACAGATTACGGGATGGACGGGTGAGGAATCGGGGTTCGGTTCTCTCTAGAGGCAAAAGCTTTTCTGTTTTCTGCCTTCCACCCTCCTATACAATGGATACTATGGGCTGTTTCGTTGAGGCTAAAGCAGCAGAGGCGTGAAGCTCAACGCTCATCATCAGGTACCTAGGTCAAGAATGTTGGAGTTCTACCTCCATTCTCGCATACAAATTCGTGGCGTGGTGCTTAATTAATTAAGCCCAACGATAACTTTATCTTTTACCTCATTCGACATTCTATAAGGTATACACAAGAATGGCTTCGTTAAATGGGCTCAGCACTAACCCATAAAAAATACAGACAGACACTTTGGGGCAACTTGTCCAGTAATAACCGTTTTAAACAAAGAAAGGATATTCATTGTTAAATTATTGCTTATGTACACAAAGCTGTAAGGATTCCACTGTAGTGAGATCCCTCGTCCTTTAAACCTCTATTTGAGGCAGAAGTAGAGAGAAAGAGAAATGAAGCTAGGGAAAGCGTACATCACAGTCCTGACAATGTGCAAACAAATTTAATTGTTGATATTGCGGTCTTCTGGCTTATGGCACCGTGCTATCTGGTATGTGGATACAAACGTTTTGGAAGAGCATACTCCATAACTTTTTATTTTATTTTGGAGGCAGTAAGTTACCCCAAAAGCTGGTATCAAACTACCAGACTACACCAATTTATAACACAAAAGGAAATATTAATCTTCACAGTCGTGGGGACGTCAAACCTCACATTTCAGTCACTGATCAGAGTGTTAATCCTAAGGTTCTTAAACATTTTCTATAATTTCCACACAAGCGATTCAATCGCTAATATAAAATATTTAGTAAAAAATTATTTACGCCAAAAAAACGCCCCACTTACCAAACTTGTATTCACAGTACTGGCCATACGGCAAAGTTGTTGACTTTTTGTTGTAAGATAAGAGCTACGTTTATAATTCTCCTGCATAAAGTTGCGTACATTTGTTTATTCCAAATCGGTTATTTCAAAATATTATAAGCGCTGAAAACAGGAAATACAAGCCATAACTGAAGAGCATTATACTACCCTGTAGACTTGGACGCTAATTCTGCCAGCACAGCAGCAGAGACAGTTTTTGAGTCCTGTACAACCAGGACAGAAATGAGTGGCTGAAAACAGTAGCTGCAAAAACTATGTTGTGCGACGCCGAAGCGTGTTTACTCGGTAGGAAGCAAACTCGAATTGATGAACACATAAATCATAGTGATAATTCGTAAAGCAATACAGCAAATCTGGTTTAGAAAATGAATGTCTGTTGCACAAAATAATAAAGCGGTATATTCCTAAAGTAGACTACATGAATACCTTAGGTAATTTCTACAGTCCGGTGAATTACGAAGTTTCTGTCATATACTACATAAACTAAAATTAAATTATAAGAATTCAAAGAATAAAAATTCCAAAAAAATATGTAATGTTCAAATCGTGCGCATGATCTAAGTAATGGCTAGACACTGTATTTCAAGTTATGAAAAATAATATAACGTCAGCGTTCGGCATATTATTAAAATTGGTTTTGAAAGTGCTTTTGAGTTTATATTATGAACCGATTTAAATCTGTAAAACTTTACGAATGAAGTACTGAAAATTTCCTTTGCAGATCGAAGTGCGCGTGTGCTCGTGTGCGCGCTCGTGTGTGTGTGTGTGTGTGTGTGTGTCCGTGTAGAAGGAGAATTTGTTAAGGCTTTCACATCTTCTAGACAGCCTGCTCACAGATGGCGGTAAGGTTCTCAGACTTACGCGATTTCCGTTAGAGGCTGGGTCTGCCCCAGGGCTATAGTGCGGCTGAAAGGATTAGAGAAATTGAAATTCACCTCATCGGGATTCGATCCGCGACGTCCGGTTTGTAGCATAGTGCTTCAACCAACTACACTACCGCGTATATATACGCACACGTTCTAAAAGTAATGACAAAAATATAAAATGTTTCGCATTAACAAGCACGAAGCTTCGAAAGTATTGTTTCATCCTATCTCAATTATGCTTTAGTTCATGAAATACATCAATTATTATCAAGATTAAGAAAACGTGATAAGCAATCAGTCAATATAGTGCCGAACTGCGAGCTGCGCGATATTTTTCAGTATTCCACGGCGTCAAGAAAGGCTCTGGGACTCGATTCCTTCTATACATATACTCCAAGCTTTTAAGATGGCATTTAAATGATGACCAGATGTTAACAGACATTGCCTTGGCTTGGACTGTGTCATAAGTCACGCTCCCACATGGAGGGATAGCCGATTCGTAGACCATCTGATTGAATGGTAAAAAGAAACTTTTCGGTTCGGGATGTACCCACGACATTCGTTCAATATTTCAAACGACGTTGGTTCAAAGAAACCATCACCCAGGGAATTGGTATCATTTATGTATAAACATGACAAGACACACGCTTCTGTTCCTCGAACAATGTGCCCCCATATTCCAAAATGGGCTTGCCTTTCTTTCCTCTTAACCCTCGCTGGTTCAATATCCCACTATGCACTATATGCACTATGCAGAAACAGATCCTCGGTCTCCTATATACATCCAGTTATTCGTCATTAATATTTTTTTTTTTAATTCTCTTAGTGAGGGGTGGAATCCAGCTGGATCCACTCGGCACGACGGCCACTGATTGGCCTGTTGTACCTGCCCCGGGTGACTATGATGAAGGAGAATTTGGTGGAATGAAGATTGGCAGGGGAAACCGAAGTACTTTGAGAAAACCCGCCCCAGCGCCACTTTGTCCGCCACAAATAGCCGTTAGCGAAATCAGAATCAAATCGAGGTATATAGAAAAAAAGCGAACCTATTCAACAACATTGTTTAAGAAAACGCCATTACTGAATGGCGGAGTACAATTGGAGGAATAAAAATTAAACAAAAGAACGTATCTACAATTGTTGGGTATCAGGTAATTTTTGATGGTCTGTTAGAAGCCCAAACACTACCACGTAAGGCCACCGAACTTCTCACAACATATACAAACGGGTTACGTTACAGGAATCAATAAAATCCATGCATCCAACATTATAAATCACTATTAATCACATATGTGAAATGTTTCCTACATAATGTTGATTTTCTTTTTGATAGCCGTCAGTTGCCGAAACATGTAAGGAGGGCAAGGTCCGTGTATTTATGCCACCCAGGCACAGGGTGGCCCAGTTATACCCCCAGGCACTGGGTTCCCTTTTCGTCGCCTTCTATGACTCGCAGGGTTACGGTGGAGGTATTCGAACCCGCATCCTCACGGGGATACCTAAGGTTATCACGTGCATTCAACAGGTGAGGTTAACCTTTCAGAGAGAGACACAATTATGTCAGAACTCCTGTTTGCTCTCGTACAGCCATCATGTTACTGTCCCACCACCCAAAGTACATCCCTTGATTTCATCCTCATGATCGCACATCCATTCTGCAATATATCTAACATCAGTTGGTTTCACAATTGATATAACATGTTGGCTGCTACTGCCCTCCCTATAGAAAGTAACAGAGAAGTTTAGCCATAAAGCTGCAGAAGAGTAATAACACTGTATTTTAAATTACAAAAATTCGACCTTCAAAATGGAATATGATGAGTAACTTTTGCCTGTATTGAAATGCAACTTCTCATATAAGTATCCATAATATGTATATAGTAACCGTCTTTTAGTGCATACAATTTCACAATACAATGTAATACAACGCACGCAGCCACATAAGAAAGACACACCATAAGACACAGTATATACACAATTAAAACATAAGAAGAACGACTCCCATAGAGGATGAATGGCATTACATACGAGTTTGATATACGACATGTAAGATGATAGATCTAAACAAGTTTTAATATATAAATTTTATTATTGAATAACGACGAACACACATTTTATATCATTTTATAAATGGACACTTGATGGCAGGCAGTGCAATGGTTTAACGTGATTAATACGTGTACACCTGAAGATGGCAGAATGATGCCGAAACATGTACTGTGAAGTGACAAGTGAAATTGTATGCACTAAAAGACGGTTAATGTATGCACATTATGGATACGAATCAGTGCAACAGGACGCTAAAATACAACATTCTCATATAAGGCTGCTTAAGTTGAGAAGAATATATAACCTACCCGAGGAACAATATTTTATCTTTTAGACCAATTTATGTTCCGAATTATCATAAATACTGTAATATTATTGGAATTAATCTGAGTTTAAAACCGAAATTCTTTACGTAAAATTCTGCATTAACCACACATTTCCCCGCATAAGTATTATCACATTTTGAATCTTATCGCCGTCCTCATCCCACCGTTTGACAACAGATATAGAAGAAATATGCCTCGGAAATACGTGAATCATTTATCCCCCACCTGCAAATTTAATTGCCCTTTCAATTGCATCTGCAGATTTAGCTACATCTTCACTGCTTTCGCCAATACAAGATTTCTTATTTTATGCCTGAATATCAGAAGATATAATTTAATGGTTAGACAATTCAATGTATTAAATTATGTCATAACAGATCATTATAAATTTCAATAAAGTGTGTATCTGATCTTTAAAAATATACGGATATGATTCTTAAGTTCACAGCCAGTATTCACAAGCCTTTTAATAGTTCGTCAATATATTGAATTCACATCAATGAAATACCAGTAAATACAATATGTCATATATTGTAAACATTTAATTGACACGTCTATTATCATGATGTTTAGTCAAGAACATTTCGAATTACCGGTGCAATCGAATGAAAAATAACGTTGCCTAGTAGTCAACGTAACAGTAAATATTATTGCTGGAAATATTTTGCTAGTCGTATAAATGCTGTGTGTTGTTTTTATTTTCTGACCACAGGAAAATAAAAAAAATCATCCAGTAACGACCACCCCAGCCCCATAATTTACGTCAGACCTAAACATGCACAGGTACTGCATGCAGCCATGCACAGGCTTATACATAAAAACGAATTCGCACGCAGCGATAACTCCAAACAGTTCAGCGAACGAGTGAGAGGGAAGTATCGCTTGCAATTTTGGATCACTGTTGAGTGAGTCTGGTGTTACTTAAAGACGCCGTTTCAACTGCAGCAGTTGTATGCCGTCGAATCAAAAGGAGAGGTAATTAGGTAGCCGAGCGGTCTAAGGCATGTACTGTCTTCGCTCGCTTGGAAACCGGGATCGTAAGTTCGAATCCCACTCAGGGCATGGATGTTTAGGTTGTGTGTGTGCAGTATAGCCCACTGGGGTTGCAGTGCCAAGGAAAGAAAATTAGTAACGTAGAATGAGTTAAGGATTTCGAAGAAAACCGCAGTGGACTATTTATTGCCTGGAGGGGTTCGGAAAATTGGAGACATCTGTCAGTATTAAGATTAACCCGACTGATATAAGAGACCGCTGCCTTCACTATACAATTCCGGAACATGAAGGACAAGCCAAATTGTCCGGCACAGACGTCTATCCATCTATCCATCCATTCTTCCGTTTTATTTCCTGTTGCTCTAATTTGGAGCATAGGGCATTCGTGAAACACTTCGTTTCACTACAGTTTATTAATCTTGGACAGCCGGTAGGACTCCTTGAACGGGAATCTGTCCAGCAGAAGGCCGTAACCTACACAGGACAACATAAATAAAGAATAAAAGCAAACATCCATGCCTTCAGTGGGATTTAACTCACGATATCAGCGTTCGAGCTGGCGAAGACGTTTCATGCCTTAGACTGCGTGGCAAATTATTCTCTATACTGTTTAAATTAGAGCAGATTGCCGATTACCTGGGATGGAGGGGGAAATACATTTCTTAGAATAATCAGACACCCTGGATAATCATTAAAACGAATATGTGACGAACATGTGAACTGGAATTTATAGAACGAAACATTAAGTTTTAAATGTAGTATTTTTTATTGCTAGTGGGGTGGGACTAAGTCCCTTGTACTGCGGCCACTTCTGGCCTATTGTACCAGTCCGAGATGATAGGTGAGGGTGATTGTGGAGCAATTGGTGGAATGAAGATTGGCAGGGAAAACCGAAGTACTCGGAGAAAACATGCCCCAGCGCCACTTTGTCCACCACAAATCCACTTTACCAGATCCGAGATCGAAACCGGGCCGCCGCGGTGGGAAGCCAGCGACTAACCGCTTGAGCTATGCCGCTGCCCTTTAAGTGTAGTTTACTCGAAAATTATCGGCGGAAATATGCGTCTGGTTTCTGAGAATCTCATGTGCCGTTTCTACAAAGAAAGCTTTCTCAAGCTTTCAAGTGTATATATATATATATATATATNACTATTCTGAGGGCCGATGTGGATCTGCGTAAGTGTATATAAATACCTTGTAATATGATGCGATAAAACCACATTCCACGAACTTAATGACTCTACCACGTATAATATATATATTTTTTTTCAAAGGCGAAATAAAACTTCTTCTCTGTTGTGCTTGTTCGTTTAAAAAGAAAAGGAATTTTTCAGGAAGTTTATCTTTTGATATTAGACACATCAGGCTATGTTCTAAACAAATCTCCCGAGCAACACGCCCCGATTAATCGGGAGCGTATTGTGTGTGTATACCCAACCGATCACCTATTTGTTTCATTAAGATTTCACCATACCATGACACAGTGGAAACTTGTCGGCAAGTGTTTACTTCTCTTTCATTTTAATAAACAATTATGCATCCACTGTCCAGAGGTCCAGAGTTCTCCTCGACGAACTGAAGGTTGTACAGCCCACCAACGAATTTCCCACCTGTTATGGAACTCAAAGGTTCGTAACCGTTTTCACAGAAACACTTACTGGGCTCTGTTTACAGAAACATCAATGCAGTCCATTAAGAAATATTTTAATATTATCCTCCCATCTACGCCTAGGTATCCTAACTGATCTTTACTCTTCAGTGATTATCGACAAAAATACTGCAGGGTCTATGCATTATCTCCAGACCTACTATAGTACTGCTGATCTGTTCGTCCTCAATTTGACCAGCATAAATACTACAAGGAGAAGAGCACAAATTACATAATTTTCTCTATACTCCTGTTTTATTTCTTCCTACCTCTTGGGTAGAATGGCCATGTTCATGCGTCTCCAAATCGAGAACGATACTTATCAATGGGCTGAAACTAATTTTCCTCTTGTCGAGAACTACACTCCTTGTTAAAATTCCATGTAAAAATTCGTACAAGTATATGAACGGTGAACCAGAGATAAAATGGCTGTTTGTTGCTAACAATCAAGCTGGTTTATATAAAATTCAGCCGTTAAAAGAAACTTCAGCGTACTGTGGAAATTAACTGTATGCACCTCAACTGCCAGACATGTTTCGTCGTTGCCTTAAGATAACCCCCATTTACGCTACGTTACTGCATTATTCGGTCAAATTCTTGTAGTAGTCTCTACAAATGACTTCGTCGCTACCTTCATTTATGTAGTCTGTAAGTCGTTAATAGTTTAATAGTGTCTTTCCTCGCATCCTGTCAACATCACTACAAGAATTTTAATCTATAATTACTGTTACCACGTCTCTGGCACAGTACAGATTGTGATTATCTGCCCGAACACTTTCTGGATTACATTCAGTTCTTATATAAGTTTCTCACTAAAGTTTCCACCATGTCTATTGCATTCCTTCCTACAAACCAACTGTGCATATTTTTTTTCTCCTTGGCACTACAGCCCCAGTGGGCCTAGGCCTACCTCCATGAACTCTCCGTTCACTTCGGTTTTTCTAGATCTTACACATACGGTAGGACTCCTTGGGCAAGTGATCAGCTCGTCGCAAGGCCTCTACCTGTAGACAAACACAGAAAAACGCACACAAACATCCATGCCCTGAGTGGGATTCGAACCCAAGATCCCGGCTTCCGAGCGAGCGAAGACAGTGCACGCCTTAGACCACTCGGCTACCGTGACCGGCAAACGTGCATATAGCCTTGCATATAAAGTGAGTACATCCTGTATAACTTACATATTATGGGACAGTTCTCAATAAAGGCACCAAAAACAATTGATAGATTAATCATATATAGAAAACATCGAATTCAAAATATTGGTGACTATGTACATGGTTGTAAACAAACAATAAATATTTTATCCGTCCAATGGACTGATAGAATGTCGATTTTAAAGATCAAGAATGATTGAAACTTCACAGAACTATAGACTATAAAATTATGTCACTCCTCATACTCGTATATCTTCTCTGAATCCCCTGTCGTGACAGTAAAGGAAGGCAAAACATAAGAGAGAAGCTCAATGCAGGATTGCAGTCATACTGTCTCAAAGAGTGACTTTAGGAACATAGCAGGCATCATGAGTCGCAGTGTGAATGCCTAAACTTTTCTTTTATTTTAAATAAAAGGCAGAATGCCATGAACAGGGTTGCCGGATAACACGTCAACGAGAAATTCAGAGAAAGACACTCTGCAGAAAGTCGCAAACATTTCGTCAAAACATGTACGCAGTTCTCTTCTCAATCCTTTGACCATACTTTCTTGCGCATTGTCGACCAAAATGGAAAATGATAATAAGAAAGAAAAGTATGGAACAGAATAAAACGAAGAAACAGCCCCCTACGAAGTAAAAAATGGTAGGACAGAAATATAGGAAATAACAGGGTGTCATTTCTTGCTCTCACTCGCCCCACACCCGAAAATAACAAACATGGCCACCTGTATCATGTCCCAAGGCGGAAACAGTTTCGTTTTCCTAACCTGAATAAAACAAGGGACTCCAATTGTAGGTTCTTTGATATATGTATATACGTATATATAATTACAAGGTTTCTTGCAATACAGTAAGGGGCGAATTTTAACTACGTCGAGAATTTTTTGTTTTGACCTAGAAATCTTTGTATCTAAAATAACTTTACACTATTTATATAATAAATACGTCCTCTCTAACCCTATATTAGTAGGTATACATTTAGTGCCATTAAATGGGTATGCAGGAGGATGGGCATCTTATGCGTATTTAACATGAGAAAACACATGCAGAGACTACAGGAACATACCTGAAAAACAAAACAAAAAAATGTTGAGACACAGGTCACTTTCATCTCAAAGGCTCATATTTGACGTTAATATTTATGTTTGTTATTAAAGATATATCTGCAGTTGTAGTTAAATTTCGTAGGATTATTGTTGCAAGATCAGTGATGTGCCTTGTTACTGCTTGCTACCATTCGTTTTGCCCATTCATACATTTAGCAGTGCATTACAGTCCTTCCAAGACTGGAGTAAACTACAAGTGTTACTGGGCTGTTACTTTGAAAGGCGCCACCCTTATGAGGTTCCGTTTTCTTCATATTTTACTCTCATACAATTACGTTTCCACAACAAGGGGTCAGTGAAAATAATTTATACTCTGCTTGTTTCACCAAAGTGCCAAAGTTCCTTAAACAATATCTTTCTAAAGTCCCGTAGTTTTTCTTTCTAAACGATTTCTTTCTAATCCTTCGAGCCGCGCTGTGGCCCTGGGGTCGACTCAGCCTGAAATGAGTACCAGGAATTAATTAAATAATTTTCCTTGGGAGTAAAACGCGGCCGGCGGGTAAGGCTGACAACCTTACCGCCATCTTTGAGTCGATTGTCTAGATAATGTGAGAGCCTCGACGTCTTACAACCTTATGGGCCTTCACGGTCTGTTACAGGGACAGCTCTACTTTTTTTTATTTTAACGTGGGAGCCTCTACTTGTCATATATTGTCCCATAAGGCACCTCTCCAGTAGGGTGCTCTCAAAACGACGGGGAATGACCCACAATACTAACTCGCTCGTGTTAATGCGGTGACTGCGTACTTTCCATATGTAACAAACTTATGGGAAGTACGTGCAGTTGCAACTACAGCTATGCAGTGTTTCAGTAGCCATCCGCCATTAATCAATGCTTCGATTCATCGACACTCCCACAATATATCCAAATACCCAAACGATTGTGGTTCCCAGGTCCATCGCCGATTGTCACTGCCGGCGCATAATCGACATGAAGTGATTATTTCCAGTCGTATAGTGTGTTGTGATATTAGGGTTTTTATTGTCTCTCAAAAAATATAGAATGAAAAAAGATTAATTCTACTAAAGTACAGAACAACATAATAACCAACAAAACAAAAAACAAGTAAGGACTAGGATAATAAACAAAGCAAAACAGACTCTCTAGCCATAATAATTAAAACACAAATCCAAAGTCTTAATAAAATTAAACCACGAGAAATACAATCACAACCAAACATATAATCAAGGCTACGCCACCCCACAAAATAAGGAGAGAAAAAAAGAGAAAATAAATGACAAAATGTAAGGAATGAACTAATCATCAGCCCCCCTTTAAAAAGCACAGAGGGATAAAAGAAATTGTTTTTCATCACACTGCGCAACATTAGTAATATCATGGGCCCTAAAATTAAAAGAAATTTCGAATGTTAAAACTGGGTTCATTAACCAACTAATTGCTATGGACGACGTTTTATGGAGCCAATTAATATCGATTAATGGGGGCCGATTGAACAAGAAGCAACACTGCTGCCATAGCAGTAACGATCTGTTCTACATAATGGATTCACTACACTGTCATGCACTTGTTACAGCAAAGCAAGTTTATGTACAATTCCAAGTTCTGAAGATCTTTCTTGCAATCGTGCCTGATTCTTATAATTCTTGTTGCATCCAATGAGCATGTTACGAAGACAGAGTCTGACGTCTATCGTTAGTTACAGTGAAGAGGTTCGCAAGACAATAGATCCATTGAAACTTCAACCATGCCATAAAAAGAAACGGCCAAAAATCTGGAACTAAAGTAAACAGAATCGTATAGAAAGAGAAGTTCTGTTATAGAATTGCGTCAGTTCTCAAACTAACAATTGTTAAAGCGGCCTCCGTAGTCTAGGAGTCACGTTCCCACCTCATGACTCAAGGTACGCGGGTTCAAACCCGGCGGAGGAATTTTAAGGGCGGAAAAATTCAGGGAACAAGTCCTCCGGGAGGGACTTTAAGCCGTGGGTCCCGTGTCGTAGATTTACGGCACGTAAAAGATCCTCATGTTTCTAGGAGACCTCTGAGCAAAATTAGGTAAAAAGTTTCCCGCCCAAGTGGTTTCCAATGCCTCCGGTAGATGGGGAAGTTATCGGGTACCACTGCCAGCCTCGCTGGCTGAACGGGCTGATAGCGAGCACCAGTACCGCCAGGTAATGGAGACTGGTAGAATATCAAAAGGGGGCGTACAGTAGACTATTACTCGCGGTGCATGGGGAAACCCACCCCTTCAATAATAATAATAATAATAATAATAATAATAATAATAATAATAGTTAATTCTACTTATCTGTCATTCTATACATTCATACTTAACCACTCTCACTTTACACTCTCATTTAATTATCCGAAAACAAATAAATAATATGCATGTAACTTCTCCATTTCTATGTACTGAACTATCTGTTATCAGGGCTATCAATTTACCCATCCATTCATTATGAACCAATCCACCCACCAGTTCATCTGTGTTGCGTGTATACCTAATTTTTATTCTTATTTATTCCTCTCTCTATGCATCTGTTTACTCACTACTTTGAACTTCTGTTCTGAGTCCAATTTATGTACAATCTACATGCGATATGTGTTTCTATTTCGTTGCAGTGAAATTGAGTGCTCCTGCCGTCTATATTTACACAGTTCAGTTAGCAGGATAAATCACGTTGCAACATCAATACAGCAGCAGGATACATGTAATGTTATCCCTATCTCTTTCCTGGAAAAGCAAGAATGTGGCGATATAGAACTAAAGGGTCTCTTCACTAACGATGCTCAATCAATTACACGTGTTTTGTGTATGCACTTCATATTCTTTTCACACTCGAAACAACTGATATGAGCTTATGTGTTCTAATTATGATAGTACTACACAAATGAAGCTCACTTAGGTTAACATTTGTTCAGGAATAAATGAGGCAATAAACTTACATTTCTATTCCCAACGCTCTACAACACTTGTCGATACAGCTGTATTGGCCAACGCATTAATGATCACAGCTTACACTGCTGGCCTTAAACAGCCAATTGACCACTAACTGCCCTAGAAAATTGTACTTGCCACACATTCATACTGTGACAACAACGGTTTAATACCGTGCTATGTGGATTCGGAGCATGAGTAATTACTAGTAAATTCTACAGGCTTTATCTGCAGAATCAAATAACGGCTATGAAGTTAGCATCATCGAGTTGATAGATGTCACAGCTTGGGACCTACCGGTCTACAGCGGCTCCATTCAATGTCTGACACATTTCGTGCTGATCCAATAGTCCTGTTATCAAATGTAGCGTACATATTAGTATAACCACATGAAGGTTAATATAGGATTGCGTGGGCAAGATTCGTGGGGTCCAAGAGCCAATCTGAAGCACACTTCCAGCATATTTTAAGATCCTGACTTCCAATGAGATGAAACAGTAGGAGATCTACTCTTCTGTAATCGCCATACAATGTCCACCTACAGTCAGGTTACATTTATTTTCTTATTAACCGTTATAGATTTAATTGCGGAGGGACACGCGGTAGCGTAGTTGGTTGGGGCACCGTGCTATAAGCCGAAGTTCGTGGGCTCGATTTCCTAATCCTTCCAGCCGCACTATGGTCCTGGGGTCGACTCAGCCTCTAACAGAAATGAGTACCAGGAATCTTCATTGGGCCGCGCAAGGCTGACAACCTCACCGCTATCTGTGAGCCGATTGTCTAGAAAATGTGGGAACCTCAACATCTCATAACCCTACGGGCATCCACGGCCTGATACAGGGATACCTTTACCTTTTTTTTACCTTATTATACAGGATACGCTCAAGCTGGCTTATCTTCCCGGATTATATAGAATAGTAATTTAATTACGCTGTCTCAACTATAAGCATTATTTTCCTTCGAAATATAAGAGATAATAATTATTTAATGCGGATTAGAAAAAGATAATGATGAATATTCAATGGCCTCTTTCTACTTACATTAGCACTCATTTGCAAGGATGATAAAGTCCAAAAAGATCTGCATTTAGAATAACCCCCCCCCCACCAAATTTCAACAGAAATATCTTTAATGTTATATTTTAGCGTCCTGTTGCACTGACTCATGTCCATGATTTATGCTAACCGTCTTACAGTGCACACACTTTTTCACCTTACCCTTCTCTATTGCACTACATGTTTCAGCACTAATGTGCCATCTTCAGGTGCGTTTTCTCTATGCACGTCTAACTACTGCATTGCATGCCCTGATGTCTTCATACTAAAATGACTAAAATATATATTCGTCATGTATAATAATAAATTTTAAATATTAAAACTTTTCAGGATTCGTCATCCTTACGTCGTATCTCAATACGCAAATCACGCCAATCCTCCTCTGTGGGAGCACTCTTCCTACATTCATGTGAATTGTGCTCTGTGTTGTGTCTTGCTCCTGTGACTGCGTGCGTTATACATTAGTGCTGAAACATGTAGTGCAGTAGAGAAGAGTAAGGTGAAAAAGTGTGTGCACTGTAAGACGGTTAGCATAAATCATGGACAGAAATATCTTTTTTTAAAAAGTCAAAATGTTAACCTTGTGCCAGTGCTTTCAGTGCTTCTACACATGTATTACCACGCACATAACAGACCACTACAGAATGAATGAGTCCAGACGTGAAGAGTGCAGCAGGCATTAAAGTGTACAAGTACAAAATTTGATGGCAAATCACAGCACATTTTTTTATTGTTAGTGGGGTGGGACTAAGTCCCTTGTACTGCGGCCACTTCTGGCCTATTATACCAGTCACAGATGATAGGTGAGGGTGATTGTGGAGCAATTGGTGGAATAAAGATTGGCAGGGGAAACGAAGTACTCGGAGAAAATCTGCCCCAGCGCCACTTAGTCCACCAAAAATCCCACTTGACCAGACCCGGGATCGAACCCGGTTCGCCGCGGTGGGAAGGCAGCGACTAACCGCTTCAGCTATGGCGCGGCCCAATCACCGTACACACAGAGAAGATCTTTATTTCGCGGCTGAGCAATGGAACAGGATAACATCGTGCATCAGATCTCTGAAATTTCGCCTGCTGTGCTACTTTTTGCTCGATTAAAGATACATAATTCTTGAATTATCTGTGTTTCGGAACTAAAATAATATGATAAATTCAGAAAAAGGTCAAGTGCTAAACGTGTAGCAAAACCCGACTATAAACACGGCACCCGAACCACAAAATTAACCACAGAGTTACATACGGACAGCATAAAAGCCCGCAGGTTTTTATGTACCTAATCTGTAACATTACGAATTATTTTGTCTTTGACATCACTATACAAAATGTGAAGGTCATACGAAGAGGTATGTACTGTCATGTTTTTATGGCTGCGTGACTAATAATGAGTTTTGGATTAGATGACTGGATTTATTAATAACTTCTTTTACAATCTCCTTTAATCAGAATAACTCATTGCGCTATCGCCAATCTGCTCACTTCACAAATCACTAGGACATGTTTTCTTCTCAGTCTTCACTAGTTATATCCTGACAACGGATTTATAACAGATTCACTGCACCTGTAACTAAATCACACAAAGTCTTCTCTTCATAGGCTGACTTTCAACTGACAACTGAACTTCTGATTTTCGACTGACTGTCAATTATTGTTGTCTTCTCGCTATATAGCCAAGGGTCGGACCAAAGCAAAGAAAACACATCCGTTTCCTAGCAATAGATATATGCGAACCACACAGAAAACGCCTCTTGCGACACTGATTCTATTGTTGCGTGCGTGTATTTCAGGAATTGCCTGTAAATGGGTCTACTCCATTGTTGGTTGCGTATCTGTTGCGGGTTTATTTAACGAGGCGTTCCCTAACAATGGTTGTGCATGTCACAATACACATTTCATGTCGCAATTTCAATAGTAATCGTACGCGATGAGAAGTGCCGGAGATCAGGCTGTTAGTCGACGGTTTTCCACGCGCGGCAGCTCGGGTCCGACCCCCAGGTGAAGTCTCGAGGGATATCTGGTAGATAAAATGATACTGCAGCAGGTTTTCTCCGAGTAGTCTGGTTTCACCTGCCAACTCTCATTTCTCTGAATACCCCGTACCCATCTACCATCGGGAACTGCTACAACAGGTCCATCATCAGCCTACGTATCAGGTGGAATTGGTGTGCATCACACTACGAATTTCAACAGAAAAATGTACACATTAAACTGTTAAGGGGCGCTCTCAACTCCATAAGTTACGTAATGACGAAAGAAAATATGATTGCAAATTATGAAATGAAAGGATTTGGAAGGAAACTGTCACGATCTGGTTTAAGTTACTACTACCTCAACGATTTCCTCGAGGAACGGAGAGGCGTAAATCAGGACAGCCTCGCTCTGGACAGAGAGTCGTTGCTGACAGCGTTAGAGAGCAAAGAAAATGCCAAATCATACACATTGATGTTCGTTTACTACAGCTCACAACTGGATTCAGCTCTATACAAGCTAATGCAAAGAGGTCCTGCAAGAATTAAGTTACAATGAATATTAATAACTGGTATGGTACAAGCAACGGGGGCTACACAACTAAGCACTTAATCTTTTCTTGCGCCAACACTACAAAAACATCTGAAACTGGTTTTTTATTCCACGTTATTGCCATATAATGTTCACAGCCACACTTGTGTTTTACGGTCCAAACATGAATATTCAGCTATTCTATACAATACAACAAGAGGGAACTGTTACAAATATGAAAAAAAAAACATATATACGGCAGAAATAAAAAGAATATTCTTGTAATTTAACCAAAGTACTTTTTATCCACATTTTCTAGTTTCCGTACCCTCAGGACAACTACGAATGAGTAATATGATCGATAAAAATTTCAGGCACTCTTCTAGTCACCCATTCACTGAATATGTCACGAAGAGACACACAAGCATAATAAATAAATCATTTAGTCTCTCGAATGTCCCTCCTCAGCTGGTCTGTCCCTGTTTTCAATACTAGGCGACTATACACGGTTTATAATGCATGATCCTCTGTTTCATTCCTTAGATTCTTCTCCGTAACACATAAAAACCCAGTTCTTACCTCACAGGAAACGCTACTTCGCGACAAACGCCGACTAGTTAATGTTGTTCAGCGAGAAAAGCACTGTCAATTGTCAGAACCATAGGAAACATACAAACATGCTCTGTAGACAGAATGCACAATTTTATTGTATTAAAGAAGGTGGCACATACCGATTCACGGGGCTTTGAAATATTAATGCACAAACACGACGACTAATACGCCATCTTTTCTTTTTCAACGGTTCTTCCAGCCCGTTCAGGATCCTGGCCTCTTATTCAGTTCAGTAATCATTTTTCACAGACGGCAGGACTCCTTGAACGAGTGATTAGCTCGTCGCAAGGTCTCTATCTAAACACAGAATAAACTCCTATACATACCAAATATCCATGCCTTGAGTGGGGTTCGAACCAACGATCCCAGCGTCTGAGAGAGAGAAAATAGTTCACGTCACAGAGCGCGCGGCTACACTGACCAGCGATCCTATCTTTAGAAAATGCAATTAATAAGTAAGTATTGTTAATTCCTACTTGCAGGCCATTGGTTTTTATATATTTGGATATTAAAATACAGAAGCAATTCTCATCAGTAACAAGTATTGCAGCCCTAACAAGTACACGTATTAAATTTTCTGATTAAAAGACTAAGTAATTTTACTTTACTTCACAGAATACCCAGGCGACAAATGGCGCTTTCGGTAACTTTGTTTTTATTCCAAGATATCAAAATAAATAAGAGTTTCGACTCATGTTTATATACATATACTGTATGTATTTCATAAGAATTGATAAGTTTATCACAATCGTCATCATTATTAGAATATTCCTACTATATTTACTCAGAATTTTAAGCCTATTGCTCAATTTAGCTTCCTATATGAGCGATCACAAAAGAATGTCCCAAAAGCGAAGGACTGAGTAGACTGGTGGAATGGAAATGTTCCAGACACACGGAGCTATAAACTCGAATGCGATTTCGACTCTCATCACTGACGTATCCGCATTTTCCTCTGCCTCTGCACGTAAAGGCAGAGTCAGTTCCACGAAACAGACAAAGATCGCAACTGCTCCCTTTCCGTTCATCGCCTTTCGACCTAATTTCATGTTGTATAACATCAGTACTTGAAACAGAATCCTAAATGAACGAAATAATGAAGAGCGGTGTGCTAGGTGATGCCAGTTTACACATTCCTGAAAGCGTTCATAATTATAAAGTAAAACGTCGACTGTTAATCTCATTAATTAGAGAAACTGAGCTTCCAAATACACGGGAGAGTACAAAACATATAAAATACTCTTTAAAAATTATGTTAATTTATAACTTCATTTATTTATAGCCAACTTAATGATATTCAGTAGCACAAGTGAAGAGCAGAGCCCCTAACGGAAGGATGATAAGTGAATAATAAATTGGATACGAACAGTTATATCTCCCGGGACATAACGCTGTGTAGTCCTTCGAAATTCAAGCGACGTTTCGGAAGAACATATCGCTTCCATTTTCAGTGTCGAAGAATAAGCCAAGCAATAAGCCAGCGTGAAAGCAGGCAGGAAGCAAAGCTTTCTTACAGCTGAGTTTCAGCGGACTACCGAGTTTTATATCCCACCGCTGTAAAATCCTCAATTCCTATATTAATTGGAAATTGTGTGTAGGGAAATGGGCGTTACGTGATTTGAGGTAACATCACGTCGTTTGTCTGGGACTGAGAAGTTAATCTCTGAAAACAATTTTACTTTAAGTACTTATATATTTCACGTTTCTGAAATTACATGCAACCCAGTTCTACTTATGGCATATCGGAGTGTGTGCCGCTTGCATATATATTGATTAATTTTATTGATATTGTCAGGTATTCGGTTTTGCGTGACTAATAATAATGTGTTCCGGATTCGGTGATTGGGTTTATTGGCACTTCTTTACAATTACACTCAATTATGACAGCTCACAATCAGTGACTGTCTACGACTCGCTCCATTCCTTACTGGACCACGACCGTCTTCTCTTCCACTGCGACGAACGACGAACCATGAATCACTGTTCACATACTGAACTGCCTTGAGCGACGTTTGTCTGACGAGTCCTTCCTACAAATGAATTACGACTCTTTTATAACTTCCAGGCGACCCGAATATAGGTCACCATCTCAAATGGTTCCTTTGTTATTCTCCCCTTTGTCTCCGGAATGTCTTTGCTAATATTCGTTGCTACGGGAACCTGAGTTTGAGGACTTGCTACCTAGCAACGGATGTCCCACTGTTGACTGTCACCTCAAGAAATATATTTACTGAAGAGTTGTCTAGCAATGGCTTATTCCGTTACATTATAAACCACTGTGTCGCTCATTTTTATGATAAGTCTACGCACAGAAGCGCACAAAAACAACTATTATTGAAGAAAGCAGTCTTCTGGGATTTGGCACCGTGTATATGTGGTGCTTTTACCGGTTCTCACGGTCTCTTCGCTTTGCAGATTTCTTATATTTCTCTTCTACCCTGAAGATGGAGGCGATACGTTCCTCCGAAACGTCGGTTAACACCACATATATACGGTGCCAAATCCCAGAAGACTGCTTTCTTCATAGTCACCGCCGTGAAAGCCTCAAATCTTACACAACTATTATTGCTGTACATTTCAACATATTCCTACATGTACATGTATTGAAAATATTTCTAATATTATACTCTATTCTGATAGCTCGCAAGCTAAGATTCCAAGCTCATTCATTAATTCACCTATTAATGCACCTACCCATTCATCCACTTCAGTTTTCTCGCTGCAACCACGCACATATATGTCCGCTGGCGCACGCCTTGTTCTCGAAATGTTCGCACATACCCGCATATCCAGAGTGAAATTTAGCTACGTTGATAAAAGCGTTGCAACAATAGCTAGCTGGAAGACAGGAAGAGGGTTTACAGAAAAACACACAACATGAAATGACAAATGAAGGCTCTACCCGAGGGCTAACCGAGAATCATCACTCGAAGCATCAGGTTGTCACCGCTAAACGCTTTGTCTAACCACTACTGTGCCGAAACATGCTCATAAAAAATAATGGCGGTCCTATAAAAACATACGTAAAAATTCTAATACAAATTAATTACACATGTCAATACCAGATCCGGAACATAAGGGTGCTTATAATATCGTTTTTGGTGGATATTTCAACGTCATGGCTGATAATGAAAAGCTTCAAACCAAATTGCATGGTCTCAGTTTCAAAACAAAGTCACCATTCTTTTTATATTTTTTGTTGTTTCGTGTGTTAAGATATATCTACAAATTACATTTTGGCAATTTTCAGTGAAAGCAACAAGCAGTATATGGGCTTTAGTGATATTTATTAAAATACCAAAAACTGATACATTCGAAGCATGGATCACTGAACTGAAAAAAATCTGGGAGGACGAGATGGGCAGGAAATGTAGCATGTAAAATTAAGTTGCGAAAAGCAGAGATCCTACAGAATCGGGAACCTGAAACAGACCATTCGGGAGACCAATACATAGATGGGAGGATAACATTAATATGTATTTTAAATAAACAGAATCCCAATGTTTAGACTGGATTCATCTGGCAAAGGAACCTGTCTTTGTAAAAGACTGCGATATTTTCTTTCGTGAAACTGACGGACAAGCTTTATTTATCTCTGCCAGTTGTCCATAAAAAGAAAGGCGACCTATTTAATTTATTTGAATATTTCAGACGTCTGCATAGTTTAAATCAGAAGAAATTTAAGACGATATACAAATACAACTAAACTTCCGAAGATTGTATGAAAGGTGCCAGAAAAGCAGAAATAATATTTCTGTTATTGTTTCAACGGAGAAGAGCTCATTTCCTTCTAAACGATTTAAATATGATCACTCTTATAAACATAAAACATGACTACGATATTCAGGAAGGTTGTTCAATTCCTTGGACCGCGTTTGTGATCTAGATTTCAGAGTTCCTGGATATAGATCCAGAGGTCCCAGTTTCGATTCCAGGCGCTACCAGATTTTCTGAAAGTAGTGGGTCTGGAACGGGGTCCACTCAGCTTCGTAAGGATAATTGAGGAGCTATTTCAAGGAAATAGCGGCTCCGGTCTAGAAACACGAAATTAATTAACGGCCTGGGGTATCGTTGCCCTGACCACGCGACACCCTCTATCCGCTAAAGTTGACATTAACTTCGCCGACAAGCGGCGGTCGCTCCGTCGGTATATTTCGTTTGCGGACTAAAACCACGGAGTTTTTGTTCTTGTTGTTGTTTAATTCCTTGTCCGTTTTTGCTACATACTGATAAATGATCTTCATTGCGAAGTCTACGTTCAGCAACTCGAAACCCACATTCTTTTGTATAGACCAGTTTCACTGGCAGCAGGTTAAGCACTCCCCACTCCAATCAATGGACTTCTTACTGAAGCGGTTCAGTCCAGTTCAGGTTTTCTCAGACGATGTGCCAAGTACGTCTCAGTGTTCACCTGGATATCTTCGCAATCACAGACGTTTGTTTCCACTGTGTTTTCATACGACTGATTTATTTTCCACCGCAGGTGCAACATATTCACAAAACCGTAATATTACGTAGAAGCTAGAAAGCGCGGTGCCTAACTTACTGCACTCAGTTGTTAGTTCGTCTCACACGTGTTACAACTTTCTTCACACTAAATCTTTAAAGCTCAGTGGTTCTATATGCAGTACGTGCTCCAACACACTAAATATCTGCATACTGCCCACACACTGTGTGTTTCACACGGTTCTCACAATAAACAGAGATATTTTCCTAAACAGCTTTACCCTGTTGAGCTTTGCAGCTGAGGCGTAATGTGCTTCCTATGAAGTGAGAACTGAATTTATATGTATTACTTACAAGGCATTCAGACTCTAGGGTATTTTATGGTTATTTCTTCTATCCTAGTAAACCGCTTGCCGATTACAGTCGCCGCGCAGACTAGGGCATAAAATGTCTTCGCCCACTCGAACACTGGGATCGTGGGTTCGAATCCCACTTAAGACATGGATGTCTGTTTGCGTTTGTTCTGTGTTTATGTTAGGTAACGGCTTTGTGACGGTCTGATCCCCCGTCCAAGGAGTCTTACCAACTGTCTCAGATTAAGAAACTAAAGTGAGACGAAGCGTTTCACGGATGCCCTACGCTTCAAGTGGGAGCAACAGAAGAAGATGAAGAAGAAGAAGAAGAAGAAAACAACAGGTTACGGAAGAACACGTGTGTTTTTGTTATACAATTATACAAAGATTTCAAGGCTACTGCAACGAATTCTTTTAAACTCAACTTTCTCCAAAAGAGGAAGTTTTTGAGTAGCTCCGCTCTACTTGTAACCGAGTTTTCTAGTATCTAGAGGAAGAGAGATCCAAAAGAAACACGTCTCTACAATCACCCCTCTCTTGTTCCAAAAGACCGCCTTCCAGTGACAAGCACTACCGCTGCTATAGCAACATATAACAAAGAGAAACCTATTCTCTGCGTGTCGCAAGCCCGAGGTTCAATCTCTGGTCTCCGCCAGTTCAGATTTTGGCAAACAAATCAAAGTCTCTTTTAGAAACGCAGGTGCTGGAAATACCAATCCCCCCTTCCCCACCTTCTGTTATATCGAAGAAAGAAAAGAACAGCGTGGTTCACCAAAATTCGTTTACCGGCAAATATTTTATCTAGAAATCTAGTTCCGAGCTCGTGGCAATCAATTCTTCCCTCCGGGGTGTAGAAAAGAGGAGCTTCAAAGCACGGGCTGCTAAAGACAAGAAGTGTCCTCACATAAGGACCCACTAATGTAAGAAATAAAGTAACAGTAAAGGTGACATTTCGCTCAAATAAGTAATGGAAGTAATATGCAAGCAAAAATGGAATCTATAACAGGGGAAAACTGAAAGATACTGAATCATCCCAGTGCAATCTTGCTGCCCGATTTCTATTTTCTACGGATTTACAGTCCCGTTCACATTTCCCTCCCTCTTCATTAACAGGACACGTCTCATAGGTTTACGTTCAGTTAAATTATGTACGAATGAATAGAATAAATACGTACCAAAAACACCTTCGCATGAGACTGGTCTTGAAGACAGAAAATTTATTTTATATTTTAGTAATACTGCGCCAATAATTCAGAAGAGTTCCCCAGTTTTTCCAGTCCAAGGAAACAAATGTTCTAGCTCCCCCAGTTTGCATACAGCAGAATGCTTCTGCCCGTTGTTTACGGATAGTTTATGAGAACTAGGATATACGTTACATAAAAGAACTTAAATAAACAATGACTTATCATATGTGCTGCAAGTGAAACAGAAGTCATGACAAAAATAAAAGACACCGCCGCGAGGAATATTCCCATCTGCTGGGAAATAATGCCGAGTAGTCCGCTGAAAGTCAACTGACGTTTCGGAGAAATTCGACGCCTCCATAGAATACTTCACAACCACCGCTGTCAGAGCCTCAGATAGTACCACGAAAATTATAACCGGTTATATCTTCTGGGGGTCGGTCGCGGTAGCCGAGCGGTCTAAGGCATGTACTGGGATCGTGGGTTCGAATCCCACTCAGGGCATGGATGTGTAGTTTGTGTGTGTGTGTCCGTGTGTGCTTCTGTGTTTGTGTACAGGTAGAGGCCTTGCGACGAGCTGATCACCCGCCCAAGGACTCCTACCGAAAGTGTAAGATCTAGAAAAACCGAAGTGAACGGAGAAGTTCATGGAGGTAGGCCTAGGTCCACTGGGGTTGTAGCGTCAAGGAAAAAAAAATCTTCTGGGATATAATGTCTTGCAGCCTGCTGAAAGTCAATCGACGTTTCGGAACAAATGTCGCCCTCATCGTCAAGGTCGAAGAATAAGCCAAGAAAGAAACGGACACCAAGCAGGTAACAACATTGGGATCGTGGTTCATATCCCACTCGAAGCGTGGATATATGTCTGCGTTTGTTCTCTTTGTATTGTGTTGCGAGAACCGTACCAACTGTCTGCAAGAATCACATTTTTGGCTTAATTCTGAATGGGAGAATGCCAGACGGCCTAAATCCATGAATGGAAGGAATTACTTAATATCTTGCATTGTATAATTAGTACCAAATTGTAATGCAGTACTGATGAGTGATGCTTATGTCGCTACTCATTCAATAAAGTATGTACATCGATATATGTATTCATTTTGTGAGTGTGTAATATACCAGAATCTTCCTATGGAACTCCTTATTTTGGCGTAGACAGATCCTTTCTCTTAATTGCATTATTATAGTCCAGATATCTTCAATTATATCCATCCAATTTATTCCACAGTCACTCATACATCCGGTCTAGAAACCCGAGGTTAACGGCCGTGGGGATCCGTTGCGCTGACTACGCGACACACTCTATTAGCAAAAGTTGTCAATAACTTCGCCGACAAGCGGCGGTCGCTCGGTCGGTATAGTTCGCTTGCGGACTACAAGCCACGGAGTCACTCATACTTATGAAAATAGTTTTCAATGCCTTTTAAGTACTATATTATTCATGATCACTTCTCAGATTAGGTGAATCGCCTCTTTCGGCCTCTAATAATTACATCTTCTCCCACATTCTTTTTTATCTTCTGTTTCGTCTGAGAGACGAACGATATTTATAGGTTTCAAGTGGAATGCCGTGAGTTTCATCCTGTACATATAAATTTTTTTCAAATAATTATCTTCATAATAATTTCTGTGTTGTTTACTACAATCCAGCGGCATGTATTCAGCATCGTCTGATTCTCAGCAAAGTGAATACATTCCTTTTAACTCTGTTTCTATCGTATTTCAGTTACAACATTGGATCTCCCAACTGACCTAATCCTTTCAGCCGCACCATAGCCCGACTGAGCCTCTAAAATATTAGTAACAGGAAACTTCCTGGGGTTAAAGGGCGGCGGGCGCATGAGGCTGAGAATTTTACAGCCTTCTGTGAACCGATTGCCTAGACAATGGTGGAGACTAGACGTCTCACAATCCTATGGGCCTCCACGGCCTGTTACAGGCATAGATTTACCTTTATCTTCACACTCTTAATTGTCTTCCGTTCCTGTGACAGTGCTTGAATAATCATTAGTACTCCAAGCTCTTTTCACACCAGAGTAAATCTTCCGACATCCCCGATACTCTAGAAAGAATGTTCTGCCTCTCAATATAATTTTGTGTGGCTTTAATAGCAGAGCTACCATAAATTCAGTTTGTTTTGCTTTAAGAACTTTCACTAACGTTCCTTCTTTGGCTGTACATATCCAGTTGTCCTTGTGGAAGTCAATTTGGGATCTCAGATGAATTATAATTACATATGGGTTATCCCGACATTAAAGTCGGTGCCAATATTTAACCGATCTCATACCCGTACTGCGCCTTCCAGTCTAATTCCAGCTATGCGACATCGCATACCCATAATGGGGTCGTTTTCCTTAACATTCTAGACACACAAATATTTCAGCCGTCAGAAAGCTGTGGAGTGGTATCTCTGGCTTCCGTTCGCCGTACGGTGCCACTGATCTTAACTTCAAATGGAGGACGCGCGGTCTAGGGCATCAACTGTCTTCGCCTGAACAAACATTGAGATCGTGGGTTCGAATCCTACTTGAGGCATGGATGTCTGTCCTCGTTTATTCTGTGGTTCTGCTGTTCTTTGTACAGATAGAGGCCTTTCGACGGGCTGATCCCCCGTCCAACGAGTCCTACCGACTGTATAAAAAGATCAAGAGACTTAAAAGGGGACCAAGATCCAACAAAGGGCTGTAGAGTCGTAGGCACTTTTAACCAACGAGTTCATGGTTTGTGTAATAGGCAAATCAGTTGCCTCATTGATCCCTATGCACAACATCGAACTAACTGTGAGAGCACGTAACAAAAACCGTTTAATAACATTGGAAACACACAACACACGTTTAATATGCTAATATGGTGAGAGGGTTTAATATACACATAACAGAACCACTCCTATCTTCAGAATTACTGGGCTTTTGGACTTTTCCATCGTCCGGTATTCTAGAGACTAGAAAGAACGACGTTTCGAAAACTGGATGTTTCCATCCTCAGGTGAGAGAAGACACCTACTATCTTTCAGAATACTGCTTACAAATTCTACTGCAGTGAAGGCATGACGTTGATTTTAGGGAGAAACATTCTATCTCAAAGTTAAATAAATACACTAAATTTAAAGCTGACATTTATAGGGAACTTGTAGAACAAGGAGCTTCATAACTTGTACTCTTTGCCAAGTATAATTAGAATGATCAAGTCATGGAGAATAAGATGGGCAGGGCATGAAGCAAGAATGGGGGAAGAACAATGTGGGCAGGATATTGGTGGAAAAACCAGAAGGAAAGAAACCACTACGAACACCAAGATGTAAGTGGGTGGATAATATTAAAATGGATCTTAGAGATATACGATGGGTTGGTATGGGCTGGATTTATCTGGCCCAAGATAGGGACCAGTGTACACGGTAAGGAATAATCGGATTCCATAAAATATTGACAAGTTCTTGAATAGCTGCACAACTTGCGGCTTTTCAAGAAGGGCTCAGCTCAATGAAGTTAGTTAAGTTTATAGAGAGCTTAAAATTTTCAGACTGATAATCGAAAGTTTGCTAATTGCACATCGGTCTGCCTCTAGCAAGTTTCCTGTGTACCACATACTAGGGGAATCGGTAAATTACGACCAGAATTGGCAATTAAGTAATTCAATTAGCAATTCAATGAAGTGATCGTAATGTAACCGTACCAAACACACCGGCATGCTCTGAACAATTAGATGTATCTGGGAATGAACTGGGTTTCAGTAGTGACACAAGGCAAAACAATTGTGCAAGTACAACCACATACTGTTACTGCCTCCCCGCCATACGTGACGACACCGGAAGAAGACGTCTCGGAGTTTTACATTACAAGATCCTGTTGAATAAGACCTGAAATGTTATCACGTATAATGCCTTACCTAAACATATTTCCTTCAAATACATGAATTTAGATCCTACAGCTACGGGTATATACTGCGTGCAAGTTAATACAGGAATTCTTTACAGCTGACTTCGTGATAAAGACTGAGAACGAGGGTACAAAGTAGCAGGGAAGTGGTTCTAGCTGCATTTTGAGGGGAAGGATGGGTGACGGAATCTAACTAAGGCCCGGACTAATCCATGCAGAGCTTACAATATTTATCTTTGGATTCTGTATGGATTAGTCTACAACTTAGTTGACTCGTCCAAATCCACTGTTCATTCTGTTAAGAAAGGCCAGGACCAAAAATACGGACAGTATTAAAAGATAACATATAATGCAAATAAAGCAAAAAAAAAAGTAAAATTGTCCATGTGCTTAACTAATTAAGCACTACGCCATGAAGGCATAGTATACAGTGGAACCTCGCTTAATGAGCATAATTCGTTCCAGAATCTTACTCGTAATGCGAAACACTCGTTAAGCGAAACAACTTTTCCCATATAAATTAATGTAAAATACGATAATGTGTTCCATGCCGAAAAAATACTCAAAAAATTTTATGTATAACGTTTGTTCAAAGAAAATTATATATACATTGTTAAGGAGTGTGAATCATCTTCATCTTTTTCTTCTATGCGGAATGAACCAACCTGGAATGCAAATTCGATTTGCAGAAAACAAAAAAACCAAAAAAAAAAAAAAATAATTAGTTTATTATTTATGTTACATGTCCAATTCTTTTTTACTAGAAAGCTGTCTAGAGACATTTGTTTTTGCCGACGCTTCAAAATTTGGTGAAAATGCGACACAGCATTATCATTAAATAAATTTGTAGCGCGCATAGCCACTGCCTTATTAGNCAAACCCCTCAAAGTCACATTCGACAACGCTCTCCGGCCAAAGCTTCTTCCAAGCAGAAGTGAGGGTGCTCTTGGTAACCCCTTTCCACGCCTTTTCGATCATCTCGAGGCAGGCAACGATCTGAAAATGATATTTCCAAAACTCTCTGAGAGTGAGATTGATCCCTTCAGTCACCTCAAAACAACGCTCGAAGAGTGCTTTAGTGTACAGCTTCTTAAAGTTAGAAATAAACTGCTGGTCCACGGAGTGGTGTTGGGAGGCAGAAACTGGATCTTGATGAATTTAAATTCTTCAAGGAGGTCATCTTGTAGGTCTGGAGGATGGGCAGGAGCCTTGTCCATAACAAGTAAGATATGGAGTGGCAGATTCATCTCAAGCAAATATTTTTTCACGGAAGGACCAAACACTTCATTGATCCAATCAGTAAAAAGGTCACGTGTCAGCCAAACCTTGTTGTTGGACCGCCACATCACATCTTCTGGACTTTACACTTCTTGAAGGCTCGTGGAGTTTCTGAATGGCAAACAAGCAGCGGTTTAATTTTCAAATCGCCGCTTGCATTGGCACGAAATAGCAGCGTGAGACGGTCTTTCATTGGCTTATGGCCGGGCAATGCATTATCCTCTGCTGTTATATAGGTTCGCTTTGGCATCTTTTTCCAGAAGAGACCCGTCCCGTCACAATTAAAAACCTGTAGCGGCAGGTAACCCTCAGAATCTACGAGCTTCTTGAAGTCGCTGATGAAGTTCTCTGATGCTTTTGTGTCGGAGCTTGTTGCTCCACCGTGCCTTACATGCTATGGATGCCGGTTCTTCTCTTAAACTTCTCGAACCACCCACGGCTTCCCTTAAATGCTTCTTCTTCAGCCGTTGATGATCCTGGCGTTTTCTTAACGAGGTGGGCGAAAATCACTTTTGCCTTCTCACAAATGATGTTCTCGTTAATAGTGTCGCCTTGCAATTGCTTTTCGTTTATCCATATGAGGAGCAACCTTTCAGCATCGTCGAGAATACGTAACCGTTACTTAGATATTCTTGTCACTCCCTTTGAAGCATCTATCTCCTTAATCTTTTCCTTGTTCTTGAGGATACTGCAAATCGTTAATGTAGACCGACTGTCTACTGATTTTACGTTTCATCTCTACGGTTATTTATATTACCTTATGGCTGTCTTTTTGCGGCTTTTTCTTCGGGGACATTTTTGCAACGGTTATTAAACTTTGCACAAAAACAATCACAAATAATATGTCTGAACACAAGTTTGAAAAAATGTGTGATCACAAGCGACACTAAGACGCTAGCGGAACGAGTGCTAAACACAGACTGATGTAGCAAGCGCACAATCCGGGACTTCCCCTCTCGTCACTCGTTATGCGAAACGTCGCTCGTTAAGCGAGTCTTTTTTCGCTCGTTATGCGAATTACTCGTTATGAGAGGTGCTCGTTAAGCTAGGTTCCACTGTATATCTACTTTTCTTGACCTCGGTACTAGTTGAAGGTGAGTGGTCAGCTTCAGTACCCGGCCACATTACAGCCGGGGGAAGAGCCCCCTACCCGTTAGATAGGAGGATGGGTGGGCCCGAGAGCCGGTCTGGACGACGTGGAGCAGAGAAAATTCTTAATTCTTATTGGAACTCGACCCCCGACCCCTCAGTCGTCCAGCCAGTAGCTTGTCATTATGACTGCGCTATCCTGGCTCTCCAGAAAATATAAATACAAATACAAATTGTAAAGCTTTCCCTATTTCGTCTAACTGGCGACGTTTGGCAACTGTCACTGCCGCTTCTCTCCATTCTGCCATGTCATTATACACGGCGAAGTCAATCCTAGACTAACACTGCCGCTTCTCTCCATTCTGCCATGTCATTATACACGGCGAAGTCAATCCTAGACTAACACTGCCGCTTCTCTCCATTCTGCCATGTCATTATACACGGCGAAGTCAATCCTAGACTAACACTGCCGCTTCTCTCCATTCTGCCATGTCATTATACACGGCGAAGTCAATCCTAGACTAACACTGCCGCTTCTCTCCATTCTGCCATGTCATTATACACGGCGAAGTCAATCCTAGACTAACACTGCCGCTTCTCTCCATTCTGCCATGTCATTATACACGGCGAAGTCAATCCTAGACTAACACTGCCGCTTCTCTCCATTCTGCCATGTCATTATACACGGCGAAGTCAATCCTAGACTAACACTGCCGCTTCTCTCCATTCTGCCATGTCATTATACACGGCGAAGTCAATCCTAGACTAACACTGCCGCTTCTCTCCATTCTGCCATGTCATTATACACGGCGAAGTCAATCCTAGACTAACACTGCCGCTTCTCTCCATTCTGCCATGTCATTATACACGGCGAAGTCAATCCTAGACTAACACTGCCGCTTCTCTCCATTCTGCCATGTCATTATACACGGCGAAGTCAATCCTAGACTAACACTGCCGCTTCTCTCCATTCTGCCATGTCATTATACACGGCGAAGTCAATCCTAGACTAACACTGCCGCTTCTCTCCATTCTGCCATGTCATTATACACGGCGAAGTCAATCCTAGACTAACACTGCCGCTTCTCTCCATTCTGCCATGTCATTATACACGGCGAAGTCAATCCTAGACTAACACTGCCGCTTCTCTCCATTCTGCCATGTCATTATACACGGCGAAGTCAATCCTAGACTAACACTGCCGCTTCTCTCCATTCTGCCTTGTCATTATACACGGCGAAGTCAATCCTAGACTAACACTGCCGCTTCTCTCCATTCTGCCTTGTCATACACGCGCAAGACAATCCTAGACTAACACTTCCGCATATTACAACTCAGGGTTTCCAGCCGTTTACCTCAACATCTGTAGGAGAATTCCGAAATAAAGTTGTCCTCTCGACCTATCCCACGCCAGGGAGGTAGGTATTAGAAGTGGACTTTAAATCCCATGTATTTATAACTTTCTAATTATTTGGGCACGAATTGTCAGCTTCCACCGCCGGCAGTGAATCAGAGAAGTAAGAAAATCCCAGTATCTACTAGACAGGAGGCTTGCTAGATTTCAAAGCCTGTATACACACAACAGCGAAGCGAAACATGTCCGCTCTTAGTGCAAATGTAACCTTGGAGGTGCACAGCGCAACAGGCTACATTACTAGTTCAAGATACTGACACCGGTCGCCTACTTCCACACCTTCACCAGTTCTTCATTCATTATTATTATAATAATAATCAATTGTTATTGTAATAACTCTCTTCATTCGACAGTAGGCAACGTGTACAAGTGACAGAATGTTATAAAATTGTTTTTAATATGTTTCTTGGCACAAAACGATAAACCGTCTTCAGATTAATCGTCCAAAACTCAGCCTCTTATATTTCACAAAATACTGATCCACATCCGTCGCTACGTGCCGACATTAACACTCTTAGTGTCGGCATAGCGCAGTTGGTATAGCGACTGGCTACGGGCTGGACGACAGAGAGGTCGGAGTTCGAGTCCCGCTAGGGTCAAGAATTTTCTCTTCTCTAAAGCGTCCATACCGGTTCTGAGGTCCACCCATCCTCCTATACAATTGGTACTGGGGGCTCTTTCCCCGAAGGTAAAGCATCCGGGGCGTGAAACTTATCACTCACCTCCAGCTAGTTCCGAGTTCAAGAAAAGGTGGCTCAATATATTCACTCCCACATACGTCTTCATGGCGTAGTGTTGATTAGTTAAGCACAGGAAAAACTTTACCTCTTACATTTTACTGTCACTAATACAATAGACGCCATACATTTCGGGAACCACTGCCGCATCATTGAACACCCAACATCATCAACCACGCGGAGTTCAGATAAACAGACAGGGTGTCGCAGCCGTGGTAAGGGGGTAAAACTCAGTTTTCTGGACCCGGTTACTAAGCTGTTGACGTAATAGGCCGACACAACGGTTTGTTAATGACAATAGCTTAAACCTTACTTTAAAAATCAACAATATCATCAAATCTACAAGGAGAATATATCCGACAAGCCTAAAGAAACTAACGGACCAGCTAACTCTATGGTGGAGGGTTATTCTTGAGAAGCAAAGAGCCAATTAGATGGTCAAAAGATCGCCGCTTTTTATACAAATAGAAGCTTTATTATTGTGTTACCAACAACCCGCCACTGGGCCCTATTCTATGTCAAATAACTCCAGCGTACACCATCATACACTCCTCAAAATCTATTTTAATATTATCCTCCTATGTATCGAGGCATTCCGAAGGACATTTTGTATGAATTTCGTATTTTCCCATGTGCATTACATCACTCGTATACATACACCTCCTGATTTATCACACCAATAATATTTGGTAAACAGCAGAAATTAACGAAATTCCTCACTGTACAACTTTCTCCATCCCCATCTTACGTTATTTCTCTTTTTTTTTAATTGCTAGTGGGGTGGGACTAAGTCCCTTGCGGCCACTTCTGGCCTATTGTACCAGCCCCAGATGAAAGGTGAGGGTGACTGTAGAGCAAGTGGTGGAATGAAGATTGGCAGGGGAAACCGAAGTACTCGGAGAAAACCTGCCCCAGCGCCACTTTGTCCACCACAAATCCCATTTGTCCAAACCCCGGATCAAAGCCGGGCCGCCGCGGTGGGAAGCCAGCGACTAAACGCTACGTTATTTCTCTTAGATCTACATTTCCTCTTCAACACCCTGCTCCTAAACTCCTAGAACTACGTATATCTTCTGACAGTATCACTGGTGTCTCATTATCAGGCCAATTGTTGGGAAAGCGCGATAAGAATGCATTACTTCTGGGCCACATCCTTAGCAGATTTCGTTAACTGGTCAATGGCCTTGTGAACACGAACAAGAACTTCGATGCGCTAGAACGAGGATAGTGTGGAACATTAGAAAAGATAATAAGTTATGAAGACAACTCTCTTCTGAAGAAAGCAGTCTTCTGGGATTTAGCACCGTGTATATGTGGTGTTAACCGACGTTTCAGAGGAACGTATCGCCTCCAACTTCAGGGTAGAAGAAAAAATATAAGAAATCTGCAAGCGAAGAGACCGTGAGAACCGGTAAAAGCAGAGAGATGGAGGCGATACGTTCCTCCGAAACGTCGGTTAACACCACATATACACGGTGCNCTTGTGAGTTACTGAGTTAGGTGGGCCGCGCCATAGCTCACGCGGTTAGTGCCGAGATGTTATGAGCAGGACAAGTTAGGAACTGAAGTACAGAGAGGAGTCGGCTTGTGAGTTACTGAGTTAGGTGGGCCGCGCCATAGCTCACGCGGTTAGTGCCGAGATGTTATGAGCAGGACAAGTTAGGAACTGAAGTACAGAGAGGAGTCGGCTTGTGAGTTACTGAGTTAGGTGGGCCGCGCCATAGCTCACGCGGTTAGTGCCGAGATGTTATGAGCAGGACAAGTTAGGAACTGAAGTACAGAGAGGAGTCGGCTTGTGAGTTACTGAGTTAGGTGGGCCGCGCCATAGCTCACGCGGTTAGTGCCGAGATGTTATGAGCAGGACAAGTTAGGAACTGAAGTACAGAGAGGAGTCGGCTTGTGAGTTACTGAGTTAGGTGGGCCGCGCCATAGCTCACGCGGTTAGTGCCGAGATGTTATGAGCAGGACAAGTTAGGAACTGAAGTACAGAGAGGAGTCGGCTTGTGAGTTACTGAGTTAGGTGGGCCGCGCCATAGCTCACGCGGTTAGTGCCGAGATGTTATGAGCAGGACAAGTTAGGAACTGAAGTACAGAGAGGAGTCGGCTTGTGAGTTACTGAGTTAGGTGGGCCGCGCCATAGCTCACGCGGTTAGTGCCGAGATGTTATGAGCAGGACAAGTTAGGAACTGAAGTACAGAGAGGAGTCGGCTTGTGAGTTACTGAGTTAGGTGGGCCGCGCCATAGCTCACGCGGTTAGTGCCGAGATGTTATGAGCAGGACAAGTTAGGAACTGAAGTACAGAGAGGAGTCGGCTTGTGAGTTACTGAGTTAGGTGGGCCGCGCCATAGCTCACGCGGTTAGTGCCGAGATGTTATGAGCAGGACAAGTTAGGAACTGAAGTACAGAGAGGAGTCGGCTTGTGAGTTACTGAGTTAGGTGGGCCGCGCCATAGCTCACGCGGTTAGTGCCGAGATGTTATGAGCAGGACAAGTTAGGAACTGAAGTACAGAGAGGAGTCGGCTTGTGAGTTACTGAGTTAGGTGGGCCGCGCCATAGCTCACGCGGTTAGTGCCGAGATGTTATGAGCAGGACAAGTTAGGAACTGAAGTACAGAGAGGAGTCGGCTTGTGAGTTACTGAGTTAGGTGGGCCGCGCCATAGCTCACGCGGTTAGTGCCGAGATGTTATGAGCAGGACAAGTTAGGAACTGAAGTACAGAGAGGAGTCGGCTTGTGAGTTACTGAGTTAGTTGGGCCGCGCCATAGCTCACGCGGTTAGTGCCGAGATGTTATGAGCAGGACAAGTTAGGAACTGAAGTACAGAGAGGAGCCGGCTTGTGAGTTACTGAGTTAGTTGGGATCCAATTGCTGTGAGCTGTTACTGCGAAAAACCGGGAGCTGAGACGTAGAACACTTCTGGAACCCAAAGGAGGGGAAAATTCACCGTTGGAAGCCGCAACAAAACAATGGTTAGTGAAGACTGTAACAGACTGAGAAGACCTAGTTTGTCCTACAGTGACTTTTGAACTGTGTAGAACAGTGAAAGCATAATCCTTACTCGCAGTCACGCGCTGTATCAGAAAGACCAACAAATCTGGTCAGAAATCCAAAACCCGTCATAGTAACTAAAATCTTGTCAGTATTAGCATGGATCCTCAGTAATTCGAGTGTGAATTGGATGTAAATTAATTAGGATAAAGGGCGGATGCCAATGCTTTTGAACACAATACTTTACCTTGGGACTTCTGGAGAGGAAAGGTATTTTTTATTAGAAGAGCGACTATCAGATTTCAGAAATGAGTCTGACCACTGCGTTTAATTATTAATCCGATATTGCTCAGTTTCTGTTTAATATAAATTTCCGTATTCCTGTCATTGGTAACAACTGCATGTAAGCTGATTGTGCTACCTCCCTCAATGAATCTGTTCACGTACTACGTAACACCTCTTCTTCTAAATTCTTGCGTATGTCTTCGTGTCTTCGTCTGCTCTCATCTCCTGTTCCAATATCTACTCACCTACAATCTCTTAGAAGAAAGACGGTTCGATATTCAAATGAAATCAATTGTAACTTCCCCAAAACAAAATCTTATAATACTGTATTTATAAAAATATTTAAGCATTAAAATTGTTCGAATAAAAATACAACGCTTAAGCTATCAGAATTGCAATATTATGTGGTCTGAAAACATGATTAATTTATCGGACATCTAAAATTTTGCATTGGTGTCAAAGTAAACAGTAATGAATTTTCCTTATTGGAAGAATCTTCAGTAAAACTATTTTTGTGTGCCACGATAACAGTTAGGAATACCCTCCCCCCTTCACTGCCTTGACTTGTCATCTCCATATATCTCCGTATTTATTTCTATGTCTTCTTACCAAGCAGTTTTTCATTATTCTCTCTCTTCCTCCTTATCCTTGTGCCATATAGGACCATGCCTCCTTTCCGTTTTCCCCTCCTCTCTTCCAGTTCTTCTTTTCGGTCCATGCCCCGACATTTGGCACTGTTCCATTACGGCCTTTCCCCTTTCTCTCCAGTCTTGTGACTCAATATCCCGGTTCGATTCGACGCAACAAGAGCTTGACACTTGGAAAACAACATTTTGCACTAACTGGTTCCCTGAACTAACGTGTGACTCGTCAGGTTCTTGGGCCACTCAATTCATGCGCTTCAGCTCTGGATAAATAACATTCCGCACTATGAAACATTAAGTGCTTCCCTGAACTAACGTGTGACTCGTCAGGTTCTTGGGCCACTCAATTCATGCGCTTCAGCTCTGGATAAATAGCATTCCGCACTATGAAACATTAAGTGCTTCCCTGAACTAACGTGTGACTCGTCAGGTTCTTGGGCCACTCAATTCATGCGCTTCAGCTCTGGACAAATAACATTCCGCACTATGAAACATTAAGTGCTTCCCTGAACTAACGTGTGACTCGTCAGGTTCTTGGGCCACTCAATTCATGCGCTTCAGCTCTGGACAAATAACATTCCGCACTATGAAACATTAAGTGCTTCCCTGAACTAACGTGTGACTCGTCAGGTTCTTGGGCCACTCAATTCATGCGCTTCAGCTCTGGACAAATAACATTCCGCACTATGAAACATTAAGTGCTTCCCTGAACTAACGTGTGACTCGTCAGGTTCTTGGGCCACTCAATTCATGCGCTTCAGCTCTGGACAAATAACATTCCGCACTATGAAACATTAAGTGCTTCCCTGAACTAACGTGTGACTCGTCAGGTTCTTGGGCCACTCAATTCATGCGCTTCAGCTCTGGACAAATAACATTCCGCACTATGAAACATTAAGTGCTTCCCTGAACTAACGTGTGACTCGTCAGGTTCTTGGGCCACTCAATTCATGCGCTTCAGCTCTGGACAAATACCATTCCGCACTATGAAACATTAAGTGCTTCCCTGAACTAACGTGTGACTCGTCAGGTTCTTGGGCCACTCAATTCATGCGCTTCAGCTCTGGACAAATACCATTCCGCACTATGAAACATTAAGTGCTTCCCTGAACTAACGTGTGACTCGTCAGGTTCTTGGGCCACTCAATTCATGCGCTTCAGCTCTGGACAAATACCATTCCGCACTATGAAACATTAAGTGCTTCCCTGAACTAACGTGTGACTCGTCAGGTTCTTGGGCCACTCAATTCATGCGCTTCAGCTCTGGACAAATACCATTCCGCACTATGAAACATTAAGTGCTTCCCTGAACTAACGTGTGACTCGTCAGGTTCTTGGGCCACTCAATTCATGCGCTTCAGCTCTGGACAAATACCATTCCGCACTATGAAACATTAAGTGCTTCCCTGAACTAACGTGTGACTCGTCAGGTTCTTGGGCCACTCAATTCATGCGCTTCAGCTCTGGACAAATACCATTCCGCACTATGAAACATTAAGTGCTTCCCTGAACTAACGTGTGACTCGTCAGGTTCTTGGACCACTCAATTCATGCGCTTCAGCTCTGGACAAATAACATTCCGCACTATGAAACATTAAGTGCTTCCCTGAACTAACGTGTGACTCGTCACGTTCTTCTGCGACTGAATTCGACACAAAACACACTTGAGCTCTGGAACAATATTCTGTATTACGACACGTAACATTAGGTACACGGCTCCTACGAACTGCAGTTTTTTCAGCTCTATACACTTTCATTTGAAATTCGGAACTGAACTCTTCCGCTACTACGTTACATGAATGGGCGACTTCAAGTTTATTATTCGTAGCTCATTTATTAATAACCTGTAATATCCATGAACTAACGGAATTATTACAGTAATGAAACTAACCAAGGAAGTCCAAAGGGTAATATGTGAACAGTTATGTTCATAACACAGGTGCCAATTCTGACGTATTCAAATATGCCGCGACGTTCCATAAATGACAAACTCTTATATTTTGCACTATGCGAAGAGCACAGATTTAGGACGTTGAATGCAAGGAGTAGGGAAGATTATTCAGACCGGAGAAAGAGAAGAAGCATGGGGCTGAAGAAAACTGCATAATAAGGAGCTTTGTGCATTTTACTTTCCACCAAATACCATTAATGTGATAAAATCAAGGAGGATGAAGTACAGGGTGAATCGTATAAAACCTGCCGGATGAATTTGCTAATAATTCCGCAGGTGATGCATATAACCGCTCACAATTACGACATAATAATCCGTGGGCCGTGCTGAGTCGAATGGTGTGCGCATGATCCGGCAAGTGGCAGCCCTTATGCTGCAAGGTCAAGGACAATGCCGAAACGTGTCTGCAGTGCGCAGGCGACAGTCATGGAGTACACTGTTGAACAGCGAGTGTTTCTAATGCCTACTTGAAAACGGCGGACACTTTCAACACCTGCTCTGATCACGGCACACAATCCAAGATAAGGTATGTGTAAATTACTTTAATATCTGTATGGTATATTTTATATTACACCTCATTTCGTCGGCCCGGTTCTATATGAATCACCCTGTACTTCGGTCATGTAGCATGCATGGGAGAAATGAACGAGTTCTGAGAAGAACTAACCGCCTACTTTCTTATGATACGACATGGCCCACACAGAATACGACACCACCAAATATTCGTTGTCGCGGGAACTTCCTTACCGAGTTGATACATAACAAAGATTGAGGAAAATACAGACAGGCCCACAGACACACGCATCCAACAATTCTTCCATTCTTGCCTGTATTCTTTGCCGCAGGAACGTGTTTTGTCCTGCAAGGAAAGAGGGATACACTTTACCGAGGTTTCCCTATGAATGATAGGAGGGACAGACACAGACAAATGGAGATTTATGAAGTACGCCGTTCAGATAGGCTCAGGTGCCATGATATACATACGAAGTTCCATAAAATTGGTTCAGGCATTCAAAATACTTAATGGGGGGGGGTTCCACAGACACACAGACTGCATGGAGGTAGCATAAGCCTACTTTAGAAGGGTACAGACCACCTGGAATACCTAGGTGCAGTTGTAACAAAATATTAAATTAAACTCAAAGAATGGGGTGGGAGGTCATGGATGAAATTCATTCCGTTCAGAATGTAGATTAGTATCGGGCTTTTGTGAACACAGTAATGAACCTTCAGATTCCATGAACAACGCAGAACATCTGTAATAGATGAACGATTACTAGCGTCCCAGTAATATTCAGTTAAATGGAGTTGCATAAGAATCATGATCAGGGCCCGGATTTTGATGATATGTCATCTTTCTTCCTTGTATCCTATGCGATGCTCTTAAATATATAAATCTCGGATATGAGCTGCTGGTTACAGAAATGTAAATTTTATTGGTATTTTTTGTCATTTTTTTACATTTTTAGGTTTAAGGTCATTTTTGGTAATTTTTTTTACTTTTAAGGGTATTTCTTGTTATTCTTGGCCATTTTAGGGAATTTTTCTTCGTATGTTTTCTGAAATGTGAATAACATGGAAGCGAAGTGCTCTTTCTTTTCTCCTTTAGGTCATTTCTTTTTTCGGTCATTTTATAGCTTATTTTTTTAATATTTTCAGGTCATCAAAATCCGGGCCCTGGTCATGATTCTGTGTTACTGCACAAGAATACGTATATTTCTTGAATTAAGGTCACACACTTTTCTGAAAATGATTTCACTTCCGCAGAAACCCACGCGTATCTGGCATAAATTATGAGGAAAAACGTAATATGTATGTGGGTGGAAGTGACTATTTCAGGGAAGAGTGTGCCGCTTCGTGAGGAATATTTAAAAGAAATCACATTAACTGTATAATGGAAAATTCGTAACATAGATTATTACAAAATATACCTGACGTAAAATCATAGATATACACATATATTTTGGAAGCTCTGTTGTTAGGCGAAGTTAAAATAAAGGGAGCCGGAAGCTGGGCAGCATGTCTCTTTGACGTCAAGATGTCCAGGATATTTAATTATAAGTAATTAACAAACTCCATGAAGCGGTGTCGAGTTGTCAAGTCCTGTATTTTCGCTATTATGGCACCGGGCGGTTCATTAATACCTTCATAAGGATCAGCGACTGATTCCTATTTTGGGCAAGATCAATCAGTCTATAAAAGAACACCTTGTATCATTAAGATAACCTACTTTGCCATATAAACTTATGTTTTCAAAATTGGTGCCCTCCCTCCATGTCTCCCGGCTGAATTTTGTATTCACTTTTTACTTTTCACACATGTATTATGCGAGTATGTTCATCACCTCCTCACTTACGTCAGTCACACTAACGGAAGGTCTGTTGTTACAAATCCGTATTGCAGGTAAGAAGTTATCCCTGTAACAGGCCATGGTTGTGAGACGCTGAGGGTCCCACATTATCTAGACAATCGGCTCACAGGTTGTCAGCCTTACGCGCCGGCCGCCCGTTACCCCCCCTCCCGGTAGATTCCTGGTACTCATTTCTGTCAGAGACTGAGTCGACCCCAAGTCCATAGTGCGGCTGAAAGGATTAGGTCAATTTAAAAAAAATCCATCTCATCGGGACTCGAACCCGCAACATTCCGGCTTGTACTATAATGCCTGAACCAACTACGCTACCGCGTGCCTCCAGTATTGCAGGTAGACTGTTGTAATTTGAAGGGCGATGCAGCATATTTCAATTAATAATCAAAGCTTGTCATAAATGAGAAATGATGTAGTCACTAAACTCTGACAGAAGCCGCAGAATTGAGTGCACATTAAAAACTGCAGGCAGGAGTGATTTATTACTTTTAAGTAATATTATTGCTCAATTATCGTGAACAGGGTTCAATGTGTTAAACAACAAAGTGATGAATATATTTCATGCTGATTAAAATTAAACCTCGCAGAACCACAGTAATTTTGGACAAAACTGGTGTCTGAAGTCAACAAACACACACCAGCTATACTTTAGCACAATTTCGAAACATATAATATTTATTTTAGAACATCGAGGATTCAGACAATTCAAGATAGGAAAGAAAATAACTGATAGACACAGACCACAGAAACACTAGTTTTTCGGATTTAAAAGTCTAGTTTATGCTTATTTAAAAAAGAAGTAATAGTATAGTTCTTCACTTGAGATATGAAATGACTTTCTCGTTTCCGATGCTAACGATGTTGAGAAACTTTTGTTAAAAATTTTTCTCAGGTAAGGTAAAGGTAGCCGGTCACGGTAGCCGAGAGGTCTAAGGCATGTACTGTCTTCGCTCGCTTGGAAACCTGGATCGTGGGTTCCAATCCCACTCAAGGCATGGATGTTTAATTTGTGTGCGTGCGTTTTTCTGTGTTTTTGTAAGGGTAGAGGCCTTGCGACGAGCTGATCACCCGCCCAAGGAGTCCTACAGAATGTGTAAGATCTAGAAAAACCGAAGTGAACGGAGAAGTTCATGGAGGTGGGCCTAGGCCCACTGGGGCTGTAGTGCCAAGGGGGGGGGGGAGAAAGTAGTGCTGGGGCCAGGTTTTCTCCGAGTACTTCGGTTTACCCTGCCAATCTCCATTCCACCAATTGCTCCACAATCACCCTCACCTATCATCTGGGGCTCGTACAATAGACCAGAAGTGGCTGCAGTACAAGGGACTTAGTCCCACCCCAGTAGAAATAAAAAAAAGTAGAGGTAAAGGTAAAGTTGTCCCTGTGTTCAACGAATCAAGCACTAGGTCATGAAGGTGTATGAGGGAGTGGATTAATAGATCCACATTTTCTTGACCTCGACACTAGCTAGAAGTGAGTGGTCAGCTTCACGCCCCGACCGCTTTAACCATGGGAAAAGTGCACACGAGATTGAGTGGACCACAGAGCCGGTCTGGATGATTTGGAGAAAATTCTTCATCCTACTGGGCCTCGAACTGCGACCTGTCGGTCATCCAGATGGTAGCCAGTTGCTATACCTACTACGCTACCACGGCTCCAGACATCTTTCTCAGGCTATCAGAAAGTAAATTACCAATATATTTCAGTGCCTTTTCTAGTCTCGAAGCATAAATTACAGCACAATAATCTGTACCACGAGAAAGCACAGAATCACTCCTTCTCTTCTACCTAAAAATTACTCACCCGTAATCATACTTATATCTCACGCGATGGTATAAAAGCCTTCAGTTGGTAAACTCGTGAATTATCCTCTCCCTTTTATCACATCCAAGAACCATTTTATCTCTCACAACGACATTTCTGCCAGAACAGAATAGCTTACAAAGTAATTGCACCCTAATTCCCTTGAAGGTGTCAAGCGGCAGTGTCAGCGGCATAATATGATATTCACAGTGGCATACACAGCCACCAGGTTATTCCATCAAGTGCCCTACCGATCCCTGGATCCGAAGCTGAAACCTGCTACGAGTATACGCTCACGGCCTCGGTATCTTCCATGTCACAGCAGAGTACAAAATCCCAATGCGCGTGCGTGGGTTTCGCTCTGTTCTAGGACAGTGATACTTTCGGGTAAAGGAACGTTTCAGTTCCGCTTTATCAGATTTCACATTATGTGAGATTTGACGCACCCATCAACATTACAGTCCCATGGAGTCTGATGCCGTACCAACCCAGCCTCATTTTCTGCAACCAGAACCGAGAAGACCACAATCTTCAGGTTCTACATTACACTAACATTCCGTCATTACGCAATGCATTGTGCGTCACAGAACAGGCGCTTAGGCCATTCCATATGTGGCATCTAACATAGCTTCATAGGTTATTTAAATAAGCTTTGTCTCAAGATTACATAGTGTCAGAAGAAAGGTTGGCTCATGCATGACAAATGTGGGAAGAGTTTAAAGAAAGCGATCGTGATCTAATCGATATACTACTCCAGCATTCACTGAAGGGATTGAAGAAAACCAAGAAAAACCTCGGCTAGGATATACGGTAACCCGGCAGAAATTCGAACCGACCATATATCTAACAAATGTCTACAGCGGAAGTTCTAAACCAAACTGGTCGGTTTCTATGACGTATCAAAATCAACATCTTTCCGAATATTTGACTCTGAAACGGATTCTGTTCTTTCATGTGCATTAATTCAAAATCCTTACATGAAAATATAACTGAAAATAGGCCAAAATTTCTATGAGAGTTTAAACTGTGAATATGAGGCTGAATAGGCACCCTTAGGGACATTGACGGGGCACAATCTACCAGTGTAGACCTACAGAAACTGGTTACTTAAGGGTCTGAGAAATAATAGCATGAACAGTGGCTGATGTATTCCAAAACTTCTTATCCTTTACTTGAAATAAAATACGCATAATCCGCGTAGCCACGAATAAAGGTTAAAATTCAGAAAGAAGATTTTCATTGGTCTGCATGCCTACTTCAACGTTTGAAAAGACACATTAATCTGTTATAAATATACCATCTTTATTTATTTAAAAGTCATGTGCCCGCGAAGAGAAACCTGCATTACAATTTCGTAAACTATCCTAGTTGTTTGTAATGGTACTTGTATTTAACGACATTAGGTTCTTGAACTCATACACGACATCTTCGAGACGTTCAAAACACAAATCTTGTGGGGCTGAACATATAAAGAAAGCAGTGTTCCCGCACTGAAACAGTTTCTCTGGAATTTTATATGTAATTTTAGTGCACTGTCTATAGCCACTGGAGCACTCAACTAACCTATCTCAACACAAATAGGAATCAAAACATCGCGCCATAATATATTGCACACTTCACTTTCCTTCACGAGACACTTAACAGCAGTTCTTCACCGCATATATGCATAAATGCTTATTCCAAATTACCCAAAACGTAAAATTATTCACAATGATAAGAAAGTTTGGAAGTTTGTGTCGTATTATTTTTTAATGCTGTACCTCTTCAACAAAACAGAAAATTCGGTTCTTTTTCTAATGACAATTCAATGGAAGAAATATTAACATACGGTGTATAGTAACCACTGTCTCCTGAGAGGCAGCGTTTTGGAGAAAGAGAATGATAATACTATATATACCAAGCCTCAACATTTTTAGACACCCTGTACCCAATTTTCGAAGTAAAAAAATCAATAATTCCTCCGGGGTTACCTCGTCAGAGGGACATGTTTTGCATTTACCACTTCTCACTACGACACGCCCATCGTTTGAGAGAAACAGGGTGGGACAGGCAGACGGACGGGAGCTTACAAATATATATACATACATACAGAGCATAGTACTTGCATAAAATACATGACAGCAAAAAATATTGCCACGTATTTAGGAGTGTGTGTGACATTAGACGCGGTTTGGATTGGTAAATTGTCTTTATTAACACAAACATACACCACTCGGAACTACACTTTATAGTTCGCTGACAACACACTAGCGTCCCCAGTCTATTACAATCTCCACTGGCCGTTTTTGCTGGCAAAGGATTTTGGGACAGCAGCTACAACAGTCTCACTGAATTTACACACTCCAAATATCACTGTACTAGATCACACGTAAAATCTCTTCACAGCTCGACTGCCAACTCAACTCGTATTGCCATCTTCTCAGCTTTCCTTGCAGCGCTCAACTCTCGACTAACTGCTCACTTGGAACTCTGGAACTCCACTATTCTGAATCTGAGTCTCTCGTTATGACTGACAGTCAGTCGGCCAGTCTGTCTTGGAATAAGGCACCCATCTGGAACTTACGACCAGATTTTTATTACTGTCAGACATTCGCGGGTTTGTTGATGTGGGGCACTCTCTCTGACGAGAGGACGGATCTGTCGTTTACAATTGCTGCTGGCCCTCGTCACTGTAGTCATCCTTGGGTCCGAGTTCCGTGGGACCCGTGATCATATTTTACTGTATCAGACTCGAAACTTCCCTTTTCGTCGCCTTCTACGAGTAGCAGGGCTACGGTGGAGTTATTCTACCCTGCCTCCACACGAGGCGACTGATTATTCTCAATTGAACTCTTCTTTATAACCATTTTGCAAAGACCGAATACAAATTATGGTTCCCAACAATTCCTCTGTTGTTGCTTGCGCATCCGTTGCCGTGGAAATCTGTTTATCTAGTCGTTGCCTAACAACGGACGTCTTCTTTGGCTCCACTTTCCGGCCTTCATGCGTCAGGTCACAATATGTTCATAATTATAAAAGATCATACTACATACAAAATCATTCACCTTGTTCGCATTATTCAGCGGGCGCAGAAACCCTGACGGGTGTTTTCTGCTCCAACCCCCGTCACTGTAATGATAATTTCACAAGGAGAGCAAAAGAGAAGAGACAGACACATAATGCATAATTTCCTCTGAAAAGAGAAGATAGAAGCCATTTGCAGACCCCCTCAGATATGAAGAGGAATGGCGCCTCATGCTCTGCATTAATCATGATAAAATTAGAATGCTTCTATCAAGATCATGCGCTGCCTTCGCATGCCGTAAGACTGGAGAGCTTCTTTATATAACCTGGAGGAGCGTCAGATTGTGCGGGCAATGAAAATATGTACGAAACAGTTGAACTTCAATATCAGTTACAACACCGATTTCATTAAACTGAACACGAGGGCAGAATATGATTGTACTATCAAAGGGAGAAGAAAACTATGAGTTTACATCACATTTTCACACACGAATTGTAATCAAGAAGACGAAGAACAGCTGCAAGGGTAGCACGTCTTCTATGTAAGAATCTGTTTGCAATATTATGATATGACATACGACACAAAAAGCTACGAGCATCATTGCTCATTCATTCATTCATTCGTTAATGACTCTACAGTCCTTTGTTGGGCCCTGGCCTCTTCTTCATTTTCGTAATCATTTTTACGCAGACAGTAGGATCCCTTCAACGAGTGATCAGCCCTGTCGCAAGGCCCCTATATCCACAAAGCAACACAAACACAGAATAAAAGCACACACAGACTGGGATTTGAATCCAGGATCCCATCGTTCGAGCGAGAGAAGACAGCTCATGCCTTAGACGGCGCGGCCACTGTGATCGGCCACAAGCATCATTATAAGGAAGCTAATTTCGGTTGAAGGACAATCCTTTAAGCAATTCTTTTCAACTCTTAATTGCTTCATCATTCCTCCCGAAAAACAGGGAAGAGTTTCTATTTGAAATAAAGGAAATTAAATTGACCTAATCACAGAACTATGAAGGAAAGTCAAGTAATTCCATTTCGTAGTCAAATAGTATAGATAAGATATCGAGACGCCGACTAATGGGGCCATTACACATTCACCGTTTCATATTTGTATTACAGATAATTACTATAGTTTATTGTGGAAGAAAAAAACGAATATGTAGAGATTTTGGCGAGAAAGCCACAAGGAAAGAGACAACTAGGAATGTCTAGACGTAGATGGCAGGATAATATTAAAATGGATCTTGAAAAAGAAAGGCTAGGGTAGTATGTTCTGGACCGATCTGGCTCAGGACAGGGACCAGTGGAAGTTACTTGTGAACACGGTAATAAATCTTCCATTTCCATAAAATATTGGGAAATTCTTGGATGGCTAAGCGACTTGCGACTTCTCAAGAAGGGCTCAGCTCCAAAGGGTTAGTCAGTTTATTGTCGAAGGCTATACTGAGAGCGGCGGTTATTTTGAATCGGTATGGCCTCCAGGTTCCACACAGGTGGAGCTGTGTGATTATTAACCTTTGAAGAAGTTTCGTGGAGCTACTTAAATCAGTGTTAAACGAATGAAATCTTATCGAGCAATACACTGTCTTCTGAGATGTGACACCGTGTAGTCTAGTAGATTGTTACCAGTCATTTGGTGTAACCAGTCTTCATGTACTACCCTCAAGATGGAGCCAGTTTCCTTCTAAATACTGGCTAAGATCAACCAGACGTCACATCTAAAGAAATCTTCATAGACAATGCCATGCGAGCTTCAAATGTCACATGTTAACATCCTTTAGTACAGAGGTAGTTCGCGACACAATGTGTCCTCCGTAAGGCGCCTACAGCCCTTGTCCTTGTGAGTTTGTCCGTTGTTGTCCTTTCCTCTCCACTAACTTACGAAATGTAAGTAAGAGTGTTCAGTTATTCCCAATTCTGGTTAGAATAGGACAAGATAACGGACACCAAGTTTGACATCCATACAGAACCACAGGCAAAATTATAGTTTTGTATATTCTAATTTTTATGTTTTTGGACAGCAGACGAGAAGACAAAAGGTTCTGGACTGAATGGTAGCAAGCATTACCCAAATTCAATCTCTTCTTAATTTCCTCCTGAATCAGGTTTTTATTTGTTACAGTCGTTCCAAAATATCTGAACTCTGTCACATTTTCAAAACATCTGTTACCTATCTGTATATTATGATTTTGCCATTCATTTTGGTGACGAGACAGTAACATATACTTACGTTTCCTCTGTGTTTACTTCTAGACCAACATACATACTTGCGTCAATTAAAGTTTGTGTCTTTCTCTTTATGGTATCTACATTATCAACCGTGATTAACATCATAAGTATAGACCAACAGCTGATGTGTTCCATTTACACGTAATTTCAGTCTCAAATTCTAACTGCAGCAAAAGAAAAATATTCTGAAAAATTCGGAAATAAATTTAATTAAAGAAGAGTTTCCAGTAACGGGCCCGTAGCCACAATTTTAAAAAATAACTGATGTGGTAGGCGTCTCCACAGAGAACATACAGGAATGTGTGAAAAGCATGTGGCTCGGGATTATATTTTTTCGAAAGTCTCAGTAAATCCTTCTCTACATGTGAACAGCTGTGAGGGTGGCAAGGGGCTAGTGAGCAGCCTTGCAAACAGGAAATACGTATGTAGACACGCGTGTGGGGACACAGTGCTGGAAAATAGGAGAAGGAATAAATTACTGAACACTAAACTATAGCCCGGGGGTACTGTTATGGCCAACACAGTTCAACTTCCACATCACATGAAACAAATTTTATTAGTTTTTAAATCTGAATCTAAATTATGTGTTTTTTTTTAATGTAGATGTCTCTTGAATATTCACGGCTAAATAAGTTATTTGTGTCGTATGAAATACAGTGGTTATACTTCGCGTTTTAAACGAGGTAACATCAAACTCGGATGGATTGATTTCTGAATAAAGTTTTAGATATGTTTGATGGTATATCTGAAAGTAATGAAAACGACAACACCCTCTCGTCGTCACGGCTACATAGGATATTATTTCTGAAATCAATTTTAAAATTTAACAGTAATAAAGTACTTGCAATAAGAGATAAAGTAAAGTTGCCCTTGTGCTTAACCACTACACCATGGACTCATCAGAGAGTGAAAGTACGCCTACAAGCTCGACACTAGAAGAAAATAAGTGTTCAATTTCGAGTCCGGCCCACTTTACCCCGGTACCGATTGGAAAAGAAGATGGGTGAGCCCCATAGCCGGGTGCTGCGGTGATCAATATCCCTATCCATATCGGGAACCAATCCTCGATTCATCGGTCGTCCATGCCGTGGCCTAATCACTGCAATGAATGACGTAAATATCGGGGTTTGCAGTAAGAAAACTAACAGAAACTACAATTGTAACATGAAAACAGAATATCTCTCTGTAATATGACATTTTCACAGCGGTGACTACGAAGAATGCCTTCTTCTGGGATGTGGAGCCGTGTAGATATTGTGTGAACCCAAGTTTCGGAGGAAGGTATCGCCTCCATCTTCATGTCAGAAAAATCCGCGAACTAGGAACCAACATTTTTTTTCCAATTGGTGGTGCAGCATGCAGCCACCTACTCACCGAATGTAATTTGTGTGCAACACAACAAGTTTAATTAAAGTTCAACAACTTTCCAGAAGAGCTTTTTCTAATTGGGTATTCTACTGGATAATTGGTAGCAAATTCATTTGTTTTTCTCTCGCTCAAAGCGTTATGCCCATACAGTAAAAAAATATCAATGACTCCTTTAATTCCTAAAGATTTCTTAAATGTGTTTCTCTAAAATAAAACATATGGTGCTGGTTCCAAAATCTGTGAAAACCAAGCAGATATCAAAGCACTGCGAAATATTGATAACTCACCATTTAACATAATCTTCTGATCCTTCGATACGGTATATCATTTTGTGTGCTAAAACTGCCTATCAATATCAACGGAAGAGCTGTCACAATATGGTTGTCCAACTGTTACAGGTACTGTACAACTGTTTTCCAATAAGTAAATTCTTTCGACTGTCATCACGTGACGTCTCACAGTCGCCCGGATACTCTGCAACCCCTAAAACGTGTAAATGGCTCAGAAAGGCACTGAGCAGTAAACAAGAGGGAATTTCATTGAAGTTTCCAATTGGGTCGACTTTTCTGTGCGTGCAACAGACAACACTGATGGTATCGGTTGTGGGTTATCTATACTCTCTGACTAGTGCAGAGCATTCGATCAGTCACCCGATTCTAGTTCTGTGGTTGTGGGTTACAGGACAGTTGGAATGGAGATGGAAAGTAATGGTAAGACGATCCGGTGTTCCGGTTTGGTTAATCCGCTTCCTATAGACTGGCAGAATTTCGCCTGACTACAACGCATGTACTCAACCTCATTATTTCTTCCCTCTGATCCCCGCTGAGTTAACCTCAGGCCATATGACTAACATGGTCACGGACAATTTATCATTATTTAACAATATATCTTCCCATCATATCATAATTCAGAACCTTCTGAGCCCGTTTTGTGATCTCCTCTCTACTCGAGTACTGATGACGTCCTCAACGACCTGTGACTTCGAAACGTAATCACTTGTATCTTGACTACCAACAGGCGAGATATGACGGCTGCTAAGCTTACATTCACCATCATGCATCACCAGTATATATTATACCAATGGTAAACCGAAGAATATTGGAGTACGATATTAATGAATTATACCGTATTTACGCATGTATAGGCCGCACATTTTTTGCTAAAAATTCAAGAGGAAAACTGGGGTGCGGCTTATATTCGAAATATTCGAAATCACACTTCATTTAAAAAAATTATATTCATAATTAGTAATACAGGGTGTTCTACTCCTGAAATAATATTCCAAGAAAATTATTTTTTCTATAATTTCTGTCTGAAAATTGTGCTGCGGCCTATACACGCACGCGGCCTATACATGCGTAAATACGGTATTCTCAAGTTCGAAGTTGTAATGGCTGGGTAAACACGTAACAATGCCTAGCCCACTACCACGAAGAGGCACCCACTGCCTGGGGGTATAACTGAGCCATCCTATTGCTGGCGATACAAATAAGGAGATCGGTCCCTCCAGGTTTGGAGTCTCGAAGCTGAGACAGTGAAACATGTTCGTGAGTACCACGGGACTGGGAACCTAGAATGACTGCTCTGGCGATAACCTGAAGCAATTGTAAATGAGAGACATACCCTCTCGTCAGAGAGGATGTTACATAAGGACTATGACCGCAAGGGTTCAGTAGAAAAGAACTGCTGTACGTGAGTCTCGGGGGACTTGGCGCCAAGACGAACTGATTGGCGGTATAAAGCCAGTCATAAAGAAAATCTGACTGTGACTCTGACAGTTGAGATCTATAAATAGTCAGTGACAGGACAGTCATGGATGGAAGGCCGTGAGTTGCAGTCATAAATTGAGAGTCGACAGTTGAATTAGTTAGCTGTGAGACAGTAGTCAACCGGTAAGGACGTAAGCAAATGACATCGTTGGGATCCGTTACCAGGCAACATTTAGTAAAGACAAACTGTGTGGTGTAGAGGAAAGTCCAGTGCGTGAATTAGCACCGTTATAATTACTTGTAGTTACGATTTTTAACAGATCAATAAATTCAATTACAAATCCACACCTCATGTCTAGTCTCTAACATGTGACTCTATACCTTGTCCCGTGGTATGTGACTATATACGGGGTTTTGTCTTGATAATCGGATTAGACACTTAGACGCACAACTCGTTATTTCACTATCACACACAGCGCATTGTTCCCAGTCATGATCTTCACTCTGCTTCTGGATAACGTCTCCCAACATTGGACGATGCTCTGTACACGGACTCACGTCCTCGCAGGCTGGAGGCCATTTTATACCAACCTGGTACTCTTCTAACTGCCGTCTCAGGAATGGCAGCTACTCCTCGTTATATAGCCTCACACAGAAAACACCGCTTCCATCAGTTTCTCCGGTGTTGTGTGTTACGAAGCCGTTACCTAGTACTGGCTGTTTCTCTCTCTTTACAATTCTTGCTTTGGGCAAATACGCCACAATATATAATAGAAATGAGGATTAAATGGTATAATATTTTAGAAGAGAACATGAAATAAGATCACTAGTATCGGCCAAACTAGGTAATACGGCAACATAAGACGTCAACAAACAAGTAATAAATTGCCTTTGTGCTGTTTCTCCTTAACATGAAGCGTGTGGGCAAACAATGTAAATTACTATGGCATATTCCCCCGTGAAATTTCCAATTAAGCACTGTAAACAAAAGATTGGTTAGCTGTCCTTAAATAAAGCGCAGGATAGGGCACGCATAGGAACATTATTTGGAAACTGCTACGTTTAACTTGCAAACTTCAAAGCGTTAAATATGTACAGAAAATTATATGATTCAAGGAAGGGATAAAGCCTTTTTTCGTTATATTATATTTAAGCATCCTGTTACATTCCACACTTCTATATGTATAATATAAACTCCGTTGTAAATGTAACACTTTATTGTACTTCTTGTCCTCCTTTCACACTACATGTTCCGGCCGTAATCGTCCATCATCAGGTGTATTTCACTTCACGTAGCTGTCACACTGCACTCAATACTAATATTTCAACTCCAGAATTCCAATTGTTCATTTTCTGTCGTCAATCGGCACCCGATATTCCAGGACCCCTAGTCGATTTTGTCAATTGTGTTTTATGAATATTCATCCGTCGATTGGTTCAAAATTTTAAATTCTCATTTATCTTTAATATATAAAATTTAAATTTAGATTTAAAAACCAAAATCACAGAGATACTTGCTCTATGCTTATATGTGCTGCAGCGGCTACCTCTTGCTTTCAGCACAACTCGCCTGTTATTTTGTGCAGGTTCTCTGTGTGCGTGCCACTGCTTTTCTTTAATACGTTTGAGCGTTGATTAATAAAAACATCGACGCCAATTAACTCAGTCGTACTCTTATGAATCTTCAGCCAGTCTCACGGCATGATCTAATGAACAGTTAACCACCTACTCGGAGAAGTATACGCAACTTTGCATACTAACGGACCAATTCTCCTTACAGAACAAAACAACGGAGTATTATATTTTAAAGCTTCAATTTATTTTCTCAGTGTCGCACACTGAAGAGCGCTCGGAAAATTCAATATACTTCTTTCTCTGAAAATATGAACATAAATACAAATTACAAGGAGACACAAATACATTTCCCGTCTTTGCAACGGCACTGCATTCTGTCACAGGAACACATCATGTTTGAATTCTGGAACGAATACCTCAGAAATCTACATCCTTTACACCAGCGACAAGTTCAAGTAATGTTGTGTCATCCCCATATCTGTGACATACGGTGGCCCGTCTAGAGAAGCCCTGTGGTAAAGACTTGCTCTCCCCTCCTAATGGGAAAACATAAATTGTCAAAATTGCAAGCGCATATAAGCGCCTTGTGGCTGGAGGACCTCATAAGTGATATAAATGTTAAGCAAACCTCACTGCCTGAATATTTGTCAAATTATAATATCTTCGTCCGCTGGGCAATGATGTAGACTTCATTCAAAAACAAATAGTGAAAATTAATCACAGTTTCCCGACATTATTCATCTGTGTATCTAATAGAAGTAAAAGCCAGTTCAAGCTATTTAAGTCCAGTCCAATCCAGTCCAGTAAATTACTGCTGGTTCTAGCCAGCACAGTTTTTCTCGGTTTCGAGCCCCATCGGGACCCATAATCATATCTTTGTTCTTTCCAGGCTTTTATGTGTTTTGAAATGGGGCCTCCTCTTCCAACAGAGGAGGGGTCTGACTACAGCTGGTCACTCCCTCTCTGCTGGGGAGTGACTCCTGGCGCTCACTCTCACTGAAGAGTCTAAGTCAGAGTTACTTTACGACTGGCGGTTTACCTCCAGTCCGTTCATCTTGGCGCCAAACCCCTTGAGACTCACGACCAGAGATTTCTCTTTTCAACTGAGTCCCTACGGTCGTCTCTTGACGAGAGGATGGATATTGTAACCTATGAATATGCTTGACATTTCATTAAGGGTACGTATGACAAATATAGCATGTTATTGAAAATTCTTCCTTTTGCACTATGTACAAGTCTTCGGTCAGTATTCACATTAACTACTAAGTATTCCCATATTATTCAATATTTTGCATACAAATTCTACGTGGTAAAAAGAGTTAAGCTGTTTATGAGGATCTGTAAGGGAAAACGAGAAGAGCATGCAAATTTCAGCGTCACAAATTACATCTCTGTTCTTATATGACGGCTTAAGGCGGCGCGTTATTATGAGAATTCCCTTCTTCATTTTCCTGCCAGATGAAGGCTTCCATTAGTGAAGAATTCTGCATAAGAGCAAAATGCTGCAAGAGGACAAGATCAAATCGCAACACCAGGAGAACCACTGAACATGAGCAGCAATATCTTCTGGAATGTGAAGCAACGTAGTCGCTACAAGTTTATAGATATTTAAGAGAAACGTACTGCCTCCACCTTCAGGGTCGAGAAGAAAGAAGTTTCGCACATTTCCGTTAAATAGTTGCGGATATAAGACATGTTCCAAACGGGACCGTTTATTGTACGCCAATTTAATATGCTACGTTGAAAGCACGTATAATAATATTACGAAGTATTTAAAGGAGTAAAGAATTTGTGCTAAAATCTTCTCGCGTGATCAACCGTGTTAATTTTGAAGTGAAAACGGACGTTTCGGAGTTCTCCTTAGTCTCCATCATGACATGACTGATGGGCCGGGAAGATTTTAGCAGATTCATAAGCCGGAATGGCTCAGTCGGTATAGCAACTGGCTACGGGCTGGACGATTGAGGGGTCGGAATTCTAGTCCCGGTAAGGGTCAAGAATTTTCTTTTCTCCACGTAGTTCAGACCGATTTTGGGGCCCATGCAGCCTCCTAGCCGGGGGCTTTTTCCCCGAAGCTGGCCACTCATCTCCAGCTAGTGCCGAGGTCAAGAAAACATGGGTCTACACATCCATTCCCCCACACGACTTCATGGCGCAGTGCGTAATTAGCTGAGTACAGAGACAAATTTACCTTTTATTAACCGTGATAGTTTCAGGTCTAATAGAGTGTAAAATTTGTTAGCGGACGTGATTATACTGCGGCAGGCTCCACTGCCCGGGCTAGGCTGGAGGAGTCATGTAAAGCTACTAGCAACGAAGGCCATAGACGGAATGGAATTGATTCTCGAGTGTGGCCTGCAGTATTAGTTGCTAACAAGAAAACAACAAAGGGGCGAGCAGTCAGCAATTCACTTTTGTTTTTGTGCTTAAACATGCGTCATATTAACAATCAGATACATCTGTTATACTGTTTCTCATAAATCAGCGTTCATTTTCTAACGATATAAAACTACTTATGTGTTATATTTTGAGTCTCCAGTATTGATATTTACTAATTCTAACTTATCTGCTGAGGATTAGTGTAGTCAAAATTTGTTAATGCAATGCAAATTATATAGAAATATATGTCAGTGAATTCAACAGAAAAGAAAGTAAAGCTATCTCTGCAACAGGCCGTGGAGTCCCATAGGGTTGTAAGACGTCGAGGCTCCCGTATCTTCTAGACAATCGGTTCACAGATGGCGGTGAGGCTGTCAACCTTACGCGCCGGTCGCCTTTATCCCCAGGAAGATTCCTGGTACTCATTTTTCTTAGAGGCTGAGTCGATGTCAGGGCTGTAGTGTGGCTGGAAGGATTATGTCCATTAAAAAATCCAGTGATTTCATCGGGAATCGAACCCGCGGCTATCCGGCTTGTGTTATAGTGTCTCAACTAACTGATCTACCGCGTGCCCCCAAATCAAATAGAACACTTACAAATACAACCATTTCTTGGTTCATTTCATGACGCTATGTCAGTTGCACAGACTTACATATGTCGCAGAATTGGAAGGTGACTGTAAATTATAAATTGACAAAATCGTTGACTGAAGCTCTAATTGTATACTTTATAGGCGTTAGCTCATTATATTTCTAGAGGGAATGAAAAAATCAGAAAATTATACATTAGTATGAAATCTGAGGGCAGAAATTCGAAATCAGAATCTCAAGAAATAAAATAAAAATTAAAGGTATTCGTCTAAGAGGCCTTGGAGGCCCATAGGATTGTGAGACGTCGAGGTTCCCACATTTTCTAGAAAATCGGCTCATAGATGGCGGCAAGGTTGTCAGCCCTAACAGCTGGCCGCCCTTTACCGCAAGGAAATTCCAAAAATATTCTTGGTACTCATTTCTGTTAGAGGCTGAGTCGACCCCAGGGCCATAGTGCGGCTGGATGGATTAGGTAAAATGAAAAAATCCAATAACCTCATCGGGATTAGATCCCGTGACTTTCCGGTTTGTAATATAGTGCCTCGATCAACTACGCTACCGCGTGCCCCCCAGAATTTCAAGAAGACGAATCATAATTGTCGGCCCCCATTCTGTGATACCGAACAAAGTTATAAATATCCATAAAACTTCATACTATAGTCTTCTGGGTTATAATACTGTATATTCCGGTTGGTAGTTAGAATTCTTAGGAGGAACACACTGCCGCAAATTTCAAGGTAGAAATATACCCTGAAGATGGAGGCAGTATATTATATCTATTTGGCTACATGGTCCCATAACTTGTATGAATTATTTCCGTAGTAAAAGTCTCAAATCTCAATATTCCGTGAGCGAGGAACCAGCGTGACCATGTGGTCGCAGTCTGCAATCCTCGCTCGCCACATCCCAGACCGCAGAAGATGACATTCTCTACTGTAAGGGTGTTGTGTGGTACAGAACTAGGCTAGCTGGACAATGGACACAGTTGTTTCTGAGACACATGACAGGTGAGACGACGGGGTGTGAGGGTTCGCAGTAAACTTAAACATATTTAACACTTTTAACATTGAGTTCATTTCAGTAACACTCGAATATTCAGTTTCCACCTCTCAGAAAATACACCTTACCTCATCGTCACAAATATGTACAATTCGTCCACTACGAAGGAATTGAGGCTCCCAAATGGGTGGTTATGAAGGGCATTGTCTTTTGAAATATAACGTAGTGTAGTTCGTTGAATATCAACCGACGTCTCGGATGAATATTTCGTCTCCATCTTCAGGGTCAGAGTTGAAGAATAAGCCGAGTAAGATACCAACGTGAAAACAGGTTGCAGCTTCCTCCGAAATGTCAGTTGTTGTACGAGTTTAAGGAAATAATCAATGTTTATTCTAAAAGACAGTGAAGCCACCAAATACATTCTGTGTGTGGTAAATATAGCTACCACCGAGCTTTGAAAGGCTGCATTTTGTTATTCATTTAGGTAAGTCACACTATTCCTAAGGCAGCAAACGGTTCTCCTGCTGCTATTCGTATTTCTGTTCGCCTTATACGTGCGGCAACCTCTTCAGCAGCCCAGTTACAATGGAAGTCTAATCGCTTCTGCTACAGGCGTTCTACATAATCCATCGTTTGGGCAGACTACGCGTGGTATGCTTGTAGCTGAATCCTGAATGTTTCTAGTTTAAACTAGTAGGATAAGAGTGATTACAATACTGAAACCGCTAAGAGGACATTTATGCTACACATGTGCCAGAGAACAACTCGCTAAAATCAGGAATCCCATTTGTTGCAGTTATCTGATTCTAGATAAATATATTCCTCATTAGTCGAAATATAAAAAACATGGAATAGGATTATTTGGAAGAAACAAAGTTGAGAGGTTTGTTGCAGTAAACAGCGATGCGCTCTATGGACATTTCAGTTACAACGCCCTTTCTCTTTGCACTGCATCAAAAACTCAGAAAATTTCGGAAAGAGTAACACTGCATTGCATTAACACATTAAAGCTCAGTGGTTACTATATGTACCACTTGCTTTAACATACCACATCTCTGTATTCTATCCACTGAGTGTATTTGTGCGTACCATATGATTCTCACAAGAAGCAGAGGTTTCTGTCCTAAACAACAATAACCGGATGGTTTCTGTAGCGGAGACATATTATACTTAACTCCATTCATTCTGGTCCGTCACATTAGTAAACTAAATAACAGAATAACTATTAACTCCGTCCAGTGTGATTCAATATGTAGATATTTATTGCCTTTACGTGTTTCGGTCAGCTGTCCATCTTCAAAAGGCATAAGATCAACATGTTCAGCAACTACTATAACAAAGTTCGTATATATACTTACAAGTTTTATATAAGGAGTTATTTACTATTATTTAGATTAAAATATTATTAATATTTAATATTTAAGATATTATATGGGTGGTGTCCTTGTGCCTACTCCGTTAAAACAGAATTCTGNAATTGTAAATAAAGTTTTATATAAAAAACTTCTAAGTGTGTATTAGGAGTTTCTAATAGTATTTCTTGAACATGTTTATCTTCTGAAGATGGTCAGCTGGCCGAAACACGTAAAGGCAATAAATATGTACAACTGGATCACACTGGACGGTGCTAATAATTATTCTATAATTTAGAAGCATAATATGTTTCCTATGAGGTACGAACTGAATTTTTATATATTATTTAGAATACATTCGATCTTTAAATCGTTAATAAGAACGTATAAAATAAAATGATGATGTTGACCATATCTAGTACGAACGGGGTAACGAAGAATGCGCATAGGATATTGCTGGGTAAGCCAGAAGGAAAGAAACCATTGGGAAGACCAAGGCGTAGGTGTGTGGATAATATTAAAATGGATCTTAGGGAGACAGGATGGGATGGGATGGATTGGATTGATCTGGCTCAGGACAGGGACCAGTGGAGGGCTCTTTTGAACACGGTAATGAACCTTTGGGTTCCATAAAATGCTGGAAAATTCTTGAGTAGCTGCAGAATTGGCAGCTCCTCCAGAAGGGCTCAGCTCCATCAGTAAGTAAGTTGACCATATAAATAAAGTAGTTCCTATTAGTTTTCTGGTACAATTTAAAGAAATTTAGACGCCAAGTTATGCAGGCCTTCTATGGAAATATACTTCCCAGTTGAGTTTCAAGTTGCATCTAACAGAGTTATGTTTATTTCCTTGTAGGAAGCAGTATCGAGATGACTAAAGATATCAGACATACATATTAAATATAAACTATACCATTATTTTGTTACTAAATACACTTGACATTAAGAGGAGGCATATACGGATAGAGTTTACTCAAACAGGTAAACTCAACCGTAAACTGAAAATAATAACTTAGGAATCCTGTTTCTTATAGGCTGATTCCAGAGAGAGTCATCCCTCATTAGAAGCACAAGACTACGTCTTCACTCCTGCCCTACTATATTACGTACTGACGTTCATGCAACGCTCGAAAATCCGTTGCCATGGCAATCTAAAATTTCGTAATTCCAGAGCTTCCACTCACTGTTGTACAAATTGTTTCTATTGGCCTAGAAAGAAAGCGAGAGAAAGAGATGCGCTATTCCTGCGTCATAACCTTCCACTGACGAACATAGGCATCCTGTAAATCCCCCATGGCGTAGTTCAGAAGCAACTCTCACGTTTGTTTAGATGATACCGTGTTCGAACCTGAACCGCCAGTCACTGTTCAAGAATTTTACGAGATCGTCCTCGCTCGCGCCAAGGAAATGACAGAACAGCGTTATCAAATAGCATTCTATCGATTAATTCTTTGCTATATACTCATAATTTACGGTAATTTATTCTCATTTGATAACACATCTTTTGCAGCTGAAACATTATATAGGGCATGCCAGTTTTGATCAATATAATTTTTCTATCCGAATACGGATATTCTTCAAATATGAATTCAGCATCACCGCAAAATTGAATACAGTTATAGCCTCTATATCGTCATCATCACCATCACACTCATCGGAAAAACAGCACTTGTTGAGCCTTCCTTACAAAATTCTGCCCTATTTGATCCGGTCTCCACTCCTTTGGATTTTACAAGAATAATTTTTTTACAGAGCAAGGTCGTCAGCCTTGCGTCCAACCCGCAGTCTGGAGGACCCGGTCTCTGCATTTATGTCCTCCAGTGACAGGGTGGCCCAGTTATACCCCTAGGCAACGGGTTCCCATTTTGTCGCCTTTTACGACTGGCAGGGCTACAGTAGAATTATTTTTACCAGCATCCACATGTGATAGAGCCATTATGTATATACATACTAATAATTAGTCTATTTGCTGGCTTATGCATTTATGTATGGAAGACGTCTCCTACCTACTGGCCGTTGCAAGAGAAGTCCAAAAATTTCTTTGGTAATATGTAACAGAGCTAAATACAACGAACCCTTTTAGAACAAAGTATATTAAACAGTGAATGGTAAATGTACGTAAAGCACTATGCCCAAAAAAGAAATAATAGGACTGAAAATACAAAATGTTCTAGAAGAGTTGTACGTTGTGCGGATGAAATTAACAATGATTTGTTTGTGAAGCTGAGTGATTCTCCTCAGATAGTCATGCGTTTCTCTGTAGCACAGCTTAATTGCTGATATTTACAAGAGGTACCAATGGCAAGTTTGACCTCTTTACTAAATTACTTCCTTTAAAGCTATGAAAGACGCAGTAACTAGTGAGGGCTCGTATGAAAGGCTGCCAATAACCCTTGAAGGATTTGAGTTAAGGCAGAAAGGCTTAATCGGTATGAATATAGAATGATAAAAAATTTGACAGGTAAGAAACACATGTTTTGAATAAAATGTGACGTAACATACATGAAGTGTATCCTAATCTTGAAAAGATGTTTTCACTACAATATTCGCCAGGCGGCACTGTGCGAAACTTTTAAATATGGACCGTGCAACATGCAGAGTAGTGAAACCTATGAATAACATACGAGCAAGAGGTCTGAGCGACAAACATTTAACATCTCTGCCACTAGATTCTGATGCATTACACAAAATCCTCACTAATATGGCTACGATTAATCCGGATGTCGGATAATCCGGATCGAAATGTGAAAACGAAAAATGCTGTCCAGAGTAGAGTACATACTTTAAAAGACACAATGTATTTAGGAAGATAGATGAGTAACTTGACTATATAGAAAAAAGATTATACTTTCATTAAACCTACATTATTAAGTTCAGAAAGGCTTCTGGGTCTTCTATCGATGAATAAATGTACTGTCTTTTTATAGTTTTTAATTGATTCTACAGAAATATTTTTATTTATTTTCATCAGCACTAATCATATCATTAATTTTTTTTTCTTTTTTTGCTTCACTGATCCGAATTGTCGCTTAATTCGAACGACATCCCCCCCCCTTCCCAGTTACTCCGGATTATGGTATACTGTACTTGTGCACTATTCTTCTTCCATGTTCGATGGCTGAAGTTACACGAACTCTTCGAGAAAGTCTGGGACATGCAATAAGAAATTCTTATATTCCTAACCACGAAAGACAAAATATAAAATTCCCACAATTAAATTAAAGCCAACCTGGCATTCCTGGTTGGCGTTCCGGAAAACCTAAAAAGAACTACATGTGATCCTTCGGGAAAACTCCTCCTTACGCCCGAATTATACTTTAGCGAAACAGGCTTTCAAAAGGGAACTGTTTCTGTTGAAGTCAACATGTTACTCTAAAATGTCGGGTTACGTTCACTGGACTATATGGCTTTACATTCCAGAAGAGAATATTATTCGAATCTGTTCTTGTTTCTAGAAAAAGTTAAGAACAAATAAATTTACAGAATTCACTGCACTTCGAAGAACATAGGTGGGCCCCTGTATGATGGCATGGGATTTTGTAGACGATTTAAATATTTCAGGAAACTAGAAAAGGAAATTCACCTGTTGATTTCTCCTTTCGCCTTTGGTGTTGAGAGGACTCAGATGATCCATATAGAAATGAACAACGTGCAGACTGATAAAGGACTACGAGGTAAATTCAATTCTGTGAAGTTAGCCCATTTTCCGGGCTGCTATGTGAATCCGTTACGGCGATTTCAAAGAATCTGGAAAGACGATACTATGAATATTTGCTTTCATATAAAAATGTGAACAAACATTTGTTTCGGAATTGATATTCTTAGAACTGTGACTACAAAAATGTATATTTTCTGGGATATATCGCCATGTAGTTTGGAGAAAGGCAACTGACGTTTTGGAGTAACATATCCACTACATGCTGGTTCCTGACTTGACTTATTTTTCGATCTTGAAGATATAAGAAATGTGTTACTCAGAAAAGTAGGTTGCCTTTCTACGAAATACGCGCACCTGCGGAAAATAATTATGATAAACGTCCCCTAAAGCCGGTCACGGTAGCCTACCGGTTTAAGACATGTACTGTCTTCGTTCGCTTGGAAACCGGGATCGTGGGTTCGAATTCCACTCAGGGGATGGATGTTTAGTTTGTGTGTGTGCGTTTTTCTGTGTTTGTCTACAGGTAGAGGCTTTGCGACGAGCTGATTACCCGCCCAAGGACTCTTACCGAAAGTGTAAGATCTGGAAAAACCGAAGTGAACCTAGAAGTTCATGGAGGTAGGCCTAGGCCCACTGGGGCTAAGTCCCATTAAGAGATCATAGCGACCTCCAAATATCCGTTGGCAGCGCTGCTATTGCGAACCTGATCTTACTTTAACGAATTTAAATGGATACCATGATAAATAAAGAAAAAATGCTGCTAGTAAGTTAGTATTTGATCCAAATTTATAATGAAGAGATATGAAATAAATTATTTGATACTATGTATGCAACATATTAACTTCAGCCTAAATTGCAAAATTCTTCCCGGATCACCTTCCTTTATTTTAATTTATTGAGTTGATCGTTCTACATAAGTGTCTCCTCTCATGTAATCCTTAAACAGCTATCATTAATAAATGCATATAATTAGAAAACACACCACAGAATACTTTTCTTTCAGTTAACAGTATTGCTTCTATTACTAAGGTTAAGGAGAAAAGTACATTTGTCCCTGTGCTTGACTAATTAAGCACTACGCCATGAAGGCCTATGAGGGAGTGGATGTAGAGATACACCCTTTCTTCATATCGGCACTAGCTGTAGGTAAGTGGTCAGCTTCACGCTCAGAGCCGCTTTACCCCCGGGGAAAGAGCCCCCATTACCCACTGGTTAGGAGGTTGGGTGGACCCCAGAGCAGGTTTGCACAACGTGGTAAAGAGAAAATTCCTGACCCTACAGGAACTCGAACACCGACCTCTCCGTCGTCTAGCCCGTAGCTAGTCACTATACCGTCTGCGCTATCCCATCTCCTCTATTACTAAAGTTATCTCGCAAAATTCATTGTAAATATTAACTTCATTCTGTTCTATACGCCACTTTGTTCTTATTGCGCGTTTCAGCCGTCGTTGTGTCTGAATATGTATTTCGAGCATGTCTAACAGTAGCAGAAGTTGAGTAAGACAGAAACATGCATTAAATTTCCCTTCTCTCTCTCAATCTTAATAAAGAACAATGTTATTTACCTTGCGAAATAATTAAGCGTTCTGCTGCCAAATGGGTAATCAAAATTAAATGAAGTTGTTCATACTGCCATGCAAAAGCTGCTTCTTAACACATCCATATCTGCAAGAGTTCTCCCTATATGTATGTTCTCTGAACAGGTAAAGAGTGGATTTAGATGCAAGGGAACGTACGACGTAATTTTTCCTCAAGATCATAAAACGGGAAGGCATGGAACATCTCTAAACAATCTCCATGCCTGTGTTTTGAACGGTACAAGACAAATATCTACGTAGCATGTAAATTTTTCCTTGAGTTGTTTTTGATGCATTTGTTACTCTTGAAAGGATTTCTATCAAGATACAATAAAGGGACAAAAAAATATAATATTTTCTCTCCCTCGGGCGATTTCGAAGATTGTTCCAAGTCCAGCGCAATTACTTCCCTGTTCAGAAAATTCCTCCTTTTATGAAATGTTGTTTGTGTCATGCTTCCGCTCATATCCTTCAATTTCCCATACTCGTTTTTCGAACATCAACCGTTTTATTAGGTGATCAACATTTTCCTTTCATTGCTCTCTACTAACAATGACATTACTTTGCAAAATCTTTATGTTTATCTTTACGATGTTCTCGGAGAAGTGGAGACCATTTTGCAATGTGGACTCTCTCGAGTATCGTTTCTAGGTTAGTGCTAAAACGGCACTAAAATGAGTTATTCTAAAAGGTATGTATTTAGTACACCATTATTTCCCACTTGCACTCCCGTTCTCAAGTCACTATCTAACAATGCACTTCTAAATTACTCGTAGAATTTTCAAAAAAAAAAAATAGAGAGAGAAAGGTAAAACCATTAGCCACTGAGTAGGTTGAAGAACTGTGTCCTGCAGCAGTAGGATATAAAAATGTTTCAGTTCCCATTTCCTGTACAGTTAATGCGCATAATAAGTTGCTTAAAGAGCAAAATTAATTCTGGAGAAAATTTGCAGTTGAAAAAGCGCAGTTAAATAAATCTATCTATGGCTCTACAACCCTTTCATAGGCCTTGGCTGGTTTTTCGGTTTCTTGATCTTTACACAGTCGGCACGACTCCTCTACCGGGGGATCAACCCGCCGCAAAGCACACAGGACAGCACAAACACTGAATAAACGCACACAGATATCCATGCCTCAAGCGGGACTCGAAACAACGATCCCAGTGTTTGAGGGTGCGAAGACAGTTTATGTCGTAGACCGCGCAGCCACTGTGATCAGCAGTTAAATAAATAAATACATAAACAAACAAACAAACGAAATGGATATATGTAATAAAAATGATAAGACTCCAATCACATAAACTTCACTCAAAAGAAGACTATAAACGAGGCGCACTAAGCATACGGATATGAAAAATGTACCAGTTTATTCTAAGTAAACGCCGTGCAGAAACTTGGAAGTCAACATCACTGGCTGATACATGAATAATGCAGCGTCGGACTGAACTGCTATGCGTCGCTCCGAATCTTGTGTGCTTACTTTAAATTTTATGCACTAACACGAACTGTTAATATTGAACAAACACGCACTTGCAGCTTAAAGACACCTCATTATGTACGCCATGTCATATTAAGCAGACAGTCTGTCTCAAGACGTGACAATGTTCATCTCGGATGCTGCCATTTCCAAGCTACGTCCCCGAGGACTAAACACAAGTGTCACTTGTCTCCAAGCCGTGACACCTAACGTGGTTAATGTGTTCGATCCTATGTGGTTCATATCATGCAATCCCTAACACGAGGTAAGGCACTATTTATATGGCTCTGGACTGTGTTAAATGTAAGTTACGCTAATGTTACGTATAACTTCTTTATTAAAACCGTCACAGCATAACTACATTAAGGTCAGTGACAGAAGTAGATGTAAAATATAGGAATAAAACCAGAAATGAGGGCGGTTTATCCCCACACTGTTTAAACTTACACATTGATGGGGAGAAGTTCATCTCTTCCTAGCATTCGCTCCCACGAACTAAAGCATACAAATATTTAAGCAAGCAACTCAGAGAGAGGCATCCCTGGGTTCTAGCTCCTGTAATATGCGCACGGATCAACTGCTGGGCTGCCGACATTCCTGACTGGGACAAGAAGATGGAGTTGACTCAGACGGGCGTTTAGGTTTCGGCAAATTTAAGAGTTCATAATTTGACGGGATGGAAAGATGGAAGATAGGATTTGAGATTCACAGTTCATAAGCTTAACTGAAGGTTTATCCTTTTTGAATGATAAATTAAATGCTTTTTTAATGTAAATATATTGTTCTATTTTCTGTTACTGTATGCAAGCAAGCCCCTTTACAGGAACAACAGCAAACTGGACTAGCAGCTATAACTTAATTATCATCTTGATAATCATCAAGTTGAGTATGTCGTAAGTAAAAACCCGACTCACGCAACTGAAACCGATAAATGGAAAGCATGAACTTCCGAATATCAATCCCACAAATATTCAACGGAGACATTGTCATCGGAAAATGCAATCACAATCATCATGATATATGAATTAATATTCGGAATTACTGGGGTTTTGGACTTTTTCCATCTTCCGATATCCTAGAAGCTACAAAACACGACGTTTCGGAAACTGGATCTCGTTCCGTCCTCAGGTGAGGGAGAAGACACCTATTCAGTTGAGTCCCTTAGAAAGATCTAGCCTCTATCACTAGACCAGGTGTCTTTCCCCCTCATCTGAGGACGGAAACAGATCCAGTTTCCGAAATGTCCTGTTTTCTAGTCTCTAGAATACCGGACGATGGAAAAAGTCCAAAAACCCAGTAATTCTGACTGTTATACACCATTGTCAGAACCCTATAGAATCCACATGAATTAATATATTTGGAAAGATATTTGCGTGTTATACTCGAGTTATTCTGTCACAACGAGGCAGGTCTCTGTAATGTTACACTGCAGCATCCTGTTGCATGCGTAGATTTGACTTTGCGTTTTTATGCCGTCTATGTGCAACGTCGGTTACTATTCACTCGTCTTTTTCTCTTTCATGACTACATGTTTAGGACTAACCGGCCATCATCAGGTGTACAGGTTGTTGTGGTTAGTGATTCTGCTGCTCACTGTAATGCTGCTTTTTTTTTTCTTTTGTAGTTATCTGGGATTGCTTCTGTTTATGTAGGTTAACCAACTGTTTTATTTGGGTGTCCTTGAACTGCAACTGTTTGCCTTATGGTTTTGTTGGTTTATTGGTTGTGGCTGGTCTTGAAACACTCCCGCCCTAACAAGAACATTCAAGACAGCCACATTCAACAAACCAACAAAACCATAACGTAAACACGTGCAGTTCAAGGACACCCAAATAAAACAGTGGGTTAACCCCATAACCAGAAGCAATCCGAAGCAACTGCACAAGAGAAACAAAACAGCATTACAGTGAGCAGCAGAGTTCTTAACCACAACAACCTGAACAACTGATGATGGCAAAGTTAGGCCGAAACATGTATTAATAAAGAGAAAACGGCGAGTGAATATTAACAGACTGGGAGAAAGGATCGTTCTTATTAGGCACTGCTGTAGGTGTGCAGGAATTTGTTCACAAAACAGAAGAAATACGGAAAACTTAGGAGGTATATCCGGGTAAGTTATGTATATTCTATTTGAGGTTCTCACAGCGGTGCTCATCTTCCGGTTGTGACATCGATTACTTCGATAGAATCCCACCGACGTTTCGGGGCACTGTATCGTCTTCATATTCATGGTAAAATGGAAGCCCGGCAAGGAACAAAGAATAAGCAGGAGGCAAACAGAATGGCTCGACATACTTTTCGACCCTGAAGATGGAGACGATACGTTAATCCGAAACGTCAGCGAACTTATACAGAACTACACGGGGTTACCAACCAGAAAACCGTACCTTTTAAGCTGTATCTAATTCGAGACGGGCATTGTGAAGCTCTAATTATGGTGGATCTTCTGTTATTAATGATGATAATGATGACAGGAATGGAATGAGATTGAGTCCCTTGGTGCTGTGCCCTCAAACAGACCTACTGCACTGGACACTGATGATGATAGATTAGTATGGAGAGATTAGTACAGATGTCATCACATGGTATGGTTTAACAGCTGACTGGTATATCAATTGGATTGGCTTCTACCGCTGTTTACTGGATTACATTTTAGAATAAACTACTGCCTATCAAAAAGGGAACGACTGTCATTTGGTTACAGAAATCTATTAAGATTCTTCAGCTCTTTACCGCAACTAATCAAGATTATGTCCCAGTAATGAACTAAATATATACTATAAACTTCGCAAAATATCCTTTCGTATAGGCCCATCAGAAGAGGCCAAAACAAGCTTCATTAATAATTTCTTACCTTACAGACTGAATGCCATTTTCACAAATGCATAAGAAACTCAATCGTGTCTATTTACATCAGCCAGAATATGTTTAATTGCTTCTGAGGGAATTACTGAACAAAACTTGAAACTGTCCTCTCTTACGAAATGAAATTACTTGAACAACCGCAGACACGCATTGAATGGTAGCTAGTGTTTTATTGAAAACCGCCATATCTTTCGACTTCATGTGTCATCGTTAGAATATTTTATTATCGAATTGTCATATTATCATTTCCGCTGCTTTACTGAACATTGGAATCCTACTTTCAGTATGTTTACATTGTAGTATAATTGTTTAAGTTTCATAATGTATGTTATAAATATTTCCAAATTAAAAGAGTAGGATAAAATATTAATTTACACATTACGTAATAATATAAAATAAAATGCACATGTATTATGAGAATACGTGTACGTGTGAACTGTAATTGTTTCTCATTATGTTAGGATGGAGAAGATACAGAATATGTTTCAACCTGAGTAGTCATGTTAAAACGCACGGAGTGAAATAACCAAGTCGAACAGTTATGTTAATCTGTTGGTGCAACCGTAATTTTATGAGAGGTACACGTTGAGATACAAGAAGCTTCTTCGTGTGGTGTTCACTTCATAACAGTATATGAGACGTATTTATTGGACGTTGATTCGGTGAGACGTTTGATCCGAACTCGAATATTACGGCCTAAATATCTCTGTGTAGGTGTGTGTGTGTGGGGGGGGACCAGTCGCTTTACGGCACTCAACCATTCACAACTGATAGGAATATCCCAATAATGAATAACAAATTAACACGATAACATTCCACTTTGGAATGAAGAACCCGTTGAAGCAACACCAAATAAATATTGTCACGTGTCCGGGGTTTCGTGACAGATAACTGTGGATTCCGGAATAGACGAAGCTGTTTATTGGATAACTCGTTATAATTAAAATTACACTCACTCTAAAATAGCGTCTTCCAGACGATGCGACCTGACAGTCCGTCGTCTCTCGCGTTTCCTCTTATCGTCCTCTGATGAGCTGATTTCTTCTTGCTCTCAGCTCTGCTCCGTTCGGCACTGATCTGGCCTTCTCTGTTCTCATCTCTTCTACAGTCGGACGGACTAGAAGACACCTTCTTGAAGGGTTTTGTTTCCATAACGGTTGTTTGCGTATTCTCGGAAACGTGTTTTCATTTTAGGTAACACTTTGATTTTATCTCTAGCTATTGGTTGTTGCGGGGAAAACGCTTATTAAGCCGTTGCCCGGCAATGGACGTCTCTGTATGTCTTGTCTCAGAAACGTGTTTTAACAAGCCGTCGCCTAGCAATGGACAGATATTCGGGCTTTTAGGCGGCACGCCACAATACATTGTATTCATAATCCTAATAGTATCTCGTGGGGGGGGGTAGCGTAGTGGTTGAGGGGCTACACTTCAAGCCGGAAGGTGGCGGGTTCAAGTCCCGATTATATCATTGAATTTTTTTTCAGTTGACCTAATCCTTCCAGCCACACTAGGCCCTGGGGTTTATTCAGCCCCTAACAGAAATGAGTCCCAGGAATTAATTAAATAATTTTCCTGGGGAGTACAGCGCGGCCGGTGCGTAAGGCTGACAACCTTACCGCCATCTTTGAGCCGATTGTCTAGATAATGTGGGACCCTCAACGTCTCACAACCCTATGGGCCTTCACGGCCTGTAAAAGGGATAGCTTTTCTTTTTTTTTTTTAATAGTATCTCGTGATGAATGCACATTGTGAGGTTGCTTACTTCAGTTTCCTGTTACGGACTCCATCGTATCCACACACTATCATCAACATCCTATTATTAATGATTCTCATTCAATGTACATCCCACATTGTAAGAGACCAATTTCACAAGTATACAGAACAAGACACGGAGTAGATGTAAAGGGTTCTGACGATGGTGGGCAACGCTCGGGATTACTGTGCATCTAGACTCTGCCCATCGTCCGCTAGTCTAAAGGGCAAGGTGACTCTTTCTAACAGACCCAACATAGTGCTTCCCACCCCCTAAACTAAGGACGGAAACAGATCCGGTTTCCGAAACGTTGTGTAATTTGGTGTTCTTTAGAATCCCGGACGATGGGAAACTTCTAAAACCCAGTAATCCCAGGAGATAAAATCACTGCTTTGTACGTGGTATATCTAAATCTTTACGTTTGATGGATAGGACGTAGGAAAAACAAAGATTCTTAAATGCTGATAGCAAATATTCCCCTAATTTTTTGTGTTCGGTTCACGATTTATTTCTGAATGCAGCCTAATTTTGATCTGATGGTGGTGTTCCAAAAATATTATAACTTTGACACATTTGTTAAGGAGACTGTATAAAAAGAAATGTAGACACGGAATCGCACGTACATTCAGACCATGTGTAAAACCCACAGCTTCATGCCGCATGTAAGCTTGTAACCCCGTAACGTCTACAAAAATTACAGTGAGGCGGACACACTGATCTAAGGAACAGGTAACAACATTTATACGTACTGCACTGATATTCGGTGCTCTTCTTCGTGTGGGAATGTTCATGTGGAAGAAGAAATCAATGGAACCTTACTTTAATGTAAAGGTATGTGTAAAAGTACGGTAAAAATATAAAGGTATTAATGTAAAAGGCCGTGGAGGTCCACAGGATTGTGAGATGTTGAGGCTCCCACATTTTCTAGACAATCGGCTCAAAGATGGCGGTAAGGTTGTCAGCCCTACACGCCGGCCTCAATTTACCCCCCGAGGAAGATTCCTGGTACTCATTTCTGTTAGAGGCTGATCCGACCCCAGGGCCATAGTGCTGCTGGAAGGCTTAGGTCAACTGAAACAAATCCATCTCATCGGGACTCGAATCCACGATCTTCTGGCTTGTAGCAAAGTGCCGCAACCAACTGCCCTACTGCGTATCCTTTTCCTTATGTGTGCGTCTTGTAATTGCAGTAAAAGAATTTAAAAATATTTTAACTCCAATAACGACACTATATCACATAACAATCATACTCGTATATAAATTCCGAATACGTCCATGTAGTCCGCTACTGAACAACAGTTGGCTGTTAAGGATTTCTTAAAATTTGAGTCTCGTGAACAATAAATCTGAATGGCGTTTAAAATTTTGGCGTGGCATAACGTTACATTCTGAAATGCTGAAGCTGAACTCTACATTTACGAGTATTAACATCAACAAAAAGACGCTGGTAATGAATATAGCCCAATCTGTTTATTAATTCTCTCCGATATTTATATCAAAATACTTCGTTAACGCTGGAAGTTGAATTGCCTTTGTGAATAGTGATCAAGTACGTAAGCATACTGAAAGGTAAACTATACAAATTAAAATCCCCGTAGAGTAGAAATATATTTCGTAACAATATGGGTTTCAAAATCGTGCCTCACTAAATACCGACATAATTTGAGCAAATAACTGAATAACATGTTAGAAGTTAGATCCGGTCTCTAACGAGATGGAAGTTTCCGCATATTACAGGTGTAATTATTATGAAAATTTCAATAGCCGAACTTTATAATGGTAAAGACAGTGCTTTATATAAAGAAAATACATACGGTATAAACAGAATAAGCATGCGACCCACTTGTACTTCATTCAAAATCATTTACATTCATATACAAATAAGAGTAAATTATTCATATTGTGACCTGGCGGTTAAAAGCAGGAATAATCTAATAAGAATAAACGTCCGCTGCTGGGCAACAGCTTGTTAAATGCACTTCTACTGTTGTATTGTTTGAACTGTTGGAGGGAAATCCATAGTGACCGACTTCTTAAAAGACGAATACTGGAAGCGAAACACTTAAGAGGCGGTAATCTCTATTCGGTTCTCTTGAAGTTTTATTTTATTTTCGTGTACAGAATGGAAAATAGCATGCTATAATACCAAACATATTCATAAGAGGCAAACCCATCTTCTCTTCAGAAAGGATGTTACATAAGGATTATTACCGCAAGTGTTCAGTTGAAAAATACACGTAATTTTAGCCGTGAGTCTCAAAAGGCTTGGCGCCAAGACAAGCTGATTGCCGGTAAACCGCCAGTCGTGAAGTAACTCAGACTCTGAACATATGCACTTTTGATTTTAAAAAGCTCGAATATACGAGAAATAAGGAAATACATTTCTTGTAAAAGGAGGATAATTCTATCAAATTCGGATGTGGGGTTACGGATATACGTTACTTGCAAAAGTGACCTGCGGACCGTCATAAAAGTAAAACTATCCCTGTAACAGGCCATGGAGGCCCATAGGGTTGTGAGATGTTGAGGTTCCCACATTTTCCAGATAATCGGCTTACAGATGGCGGTAAGGTTGTCAGCCGTACGCGTCGGCTGCCCTTTTACCCCCAAGAATATTCCAACATTATTCCTGGTACTCATTTCTGTTAGAGGCTGAGTCGACCCCAGGGTCTTAGTGCGGCTGGAAGGATTAGGTCAATTGAAAAAATCCAATGACTTCATCGGGACTTGAACCCGCGACCTTCCGGCTTGTAGCATAGTGCCTCAACCAACCACGCTACCGCGTGCCCCCTGCGGACCATCATACAGTCTCTTAAAATAAGCAAACAACCCGATTCCATATTCGGTCCTCAATTGAGAACGACTGGTGCCTGGCCGGCTGTGAGGTGTTGATATGGAGTCTTTCAATAGCATTGACGATCCATTTAAATCATGTTCTATATTCCTAAACACCGCACACAAAATTGGGTGGACTATAAATAGGTGAGTAGTTACTATAGGATTCTGACGATGGTGTATAACACACTGATATATTGGGTTTCTGGACTTTATCCATCGTCCTGGTTTTTAAGATAAGAAATAAAAATACGACGTTTCGGAAACTGGCCTCAATCACTGGATTGAGGCTAGCTCTTTCTAACGGACCCAACAGAATAGGTGTTTCCCTTTTCCTTCACCTGAGGACGGAAACAGATCCAGTTTCCGAAACGTCGTGTTTTTATTTCTTATCTTAGTCAGCCTTCCGATGGATAAAGTCCAGAAACCCAATATATCAGTATAAATAGGTGGCTTGTCCTATAACACATTGTGAGCCCGGAGCTCGGCCCCTGTATGATTTATGTATTGACATATGCCGCTATTACATACAACGTTCACAGTGCTGTGATCTATGAGGAAACAATATAGTATAAGAAATGGTAGTCTGTGTGTGCGCGTGTTATTTCTGAAGGGCGTCCATATTGTATGTAGAATACACTGGGTAGTTTTCGAATACGTGCGGCACATATAAAGGTCAAAAAGGAGTTTCGTAATACAATAAAGTAAAGCCATCCCTGTAACAGGCCGTGGAGGCCTACAGGATTGTGAGATGTTGAGTTTCCCACATTTTCTAGACAATCGACTCACAGATGGCGGTGAGGTTGTCAGCCTTACGCGCCGGCAGTCCTCACCCCCAAGAATATTCCTGGTACTCATTTCTGTTAGAGGATGAGTGGACTCAAGGGCTATAATGCGGCTGGAAGGAATGGGTAAATTGAACAAATCTATCACGTCGGGATTCGATCCCGCGACCTTCCGGCTTGTAACACAGTGTCTCAACTAACTACGCTACCGCATACCACTTCATAATACAATAATGGGAAATAAATATATTCAGTACACCTTACTAAAAAGACCACGATTATAAATTATAATTTTTCAGTGGTTTTGTGTTCATGTTTAAAACATGAAACAGACATTTTTATTCCAAAAGGTTATAGAGGATTTGGCGACAAAATACATTATTTGTAGTCTGGTGTATAATTATTCCTCAACAGCTACAAATGTAAGACAATCATTATTAAATCTTAAATATGAGTTTAATCTTCAGTTCCTCATTTTATTGCCGCAACCATACTGTTAGCGCAGTTTCCATGGACAGAAATTAAAATTTCAAAATTCAGACTTTTTTCTCTTTAGTTCAAATTATAAAGGATAAAAATATCTAATTACACTCCGTCTTACGTAAACCAGCACTAGAACAAAATTTTTTGCATAGAACGGACCTAAATATGTATATGTACTAGGAAATTGAAACAAATAGCCAGAATTATACATACTGATTCCTGGAACTGCATAAAACACTTTCATTTCTCGTTTGTTCGTAAAATAATAAAAGTAAGCAGTAAAGGATTTATTACCAACAAAAGAAACATAAGAGAAATAACTGAATTGGGCAGGTGGTACAATTATTCAAAACTAAGAAATTTACTAATTGGAGATAATTATATGAATTTTGTGTAAAGTATAATATTACACATCTAAGGCACACAGAATTTATTTCTGTGTTAGTGTTGCGAATGTTAATATTCATTTCTGCTGCAATATATTTAGCATACAATGAATTAAAGGAATTGAGAAAATGATTTGTAATTACGACAAATGAAGATTCAGATCACAGAGAAATATAACCTCTGAAAGAATGCATTTTAAATGATTTTCAGTTCCATAAGAGTACAACATTTTCCTGTCTATATGGGTGTAATGCAAGTGCTACAACTGCCGGAAGGCAGTCAGCTTTCGGCTTAACACTAAAACCTTAACTAATAGCTTTATCTTTATCTTGTGTTGCACTGGTATTAAAGGGGAAAACTCCTGCCTTTCTTTGTACACATAATTTGATAACTGATATTGATGTTTCAATGATATTGTGAATCAAGACACGCTCGACAACCCAACATTGCAATCACTTGTTCGAATCTCACTGTCGGTATGGATGTTGTGCTGCTCTAAATCGTAGAGCCATTTCTACTGTCCGAAGCCTGCCCAAGGAGTCCTGTTGCGTTGTGTAAAGATTAATCGTTTCAGTATTCTGTTATGGAATGAGCTAGGGAGACAAATCTGAGAAAGAAGAAGGCGCCCCTGACGGAGGTGTAAGACGACACTAATATAAGAATGTCGAAGAGTAGCAGCAGGAGTTGTGTGTGCACAAGGCGCCGAGTGCGAACCTGGCGGTAGGAGTGCGACCAACTAGTGGCGTTGCTGTATAACCACTTCATTTCCTACTACCGTAGCGGAAATGAGTTTCGAAATAAAGTGCTCTTTAACCGATACAAAATGGAATGCCTGATGCTATTTTGCCCCAAGTGTTATTCTGTGATTGAACCACGCTTAAAAAGGTCAATCAGGATGAATAGCGTTGCTTGAATATTGAGAACTGTCAATGCATGTGACAAGTACCAGATCAATGAATGATCAGTTACGTGCTTTGGAGTTCTAAGCTCACAATACCAGAGGTCCTGAATTCATTGATGGGCATTTTACTGAAGGCATTTCTTATCGGTGCTACAAACAACTCGTCTGTTCCCATAAAAATATATAGACTTTAATCCTGTATATAACATTTGGTTTCCATTCGATGGCCCTCATCGGCAATCTTCTAATCATGCTACAGTGCTCAGTTATGTAATTATTAGCCTAATTAACTTTTGAATGCTTGAACAAAATTTTATGAAACTTGGTATGTACACCATGGCACCTGAGTCCATCTCAACGGGTGTTGGTGTCTCCACCTTATCGTGGTGAGGGGGTTTGAGTATGCCAAGGACCCTGAGAGCCAGCGGTAGCGTAGCTACTGGCAGGGCCTCCCTTGCTGGACAGGTCAAAGGGTAGGCACCAGACGAAGAGAGACACCAAAAACCAAAAAATGATGCCGGAAGCAGCGTCATCAGCAGCGACTTGAAGCACAGAGCAAATGATGCTCGAGATGGTTCAAGTTCGTATAGCAACAGGCGTGAGAAGAGTGGTTTGAACGGCTGTTGTACTGCGATGTGGAAAGCAAATGGAAAAACTACCACATTATCACTTTTCCTGGATAGTCTCTTTCCAAAAACAGAAGATCGCATTAAGTGGAGGAACTGTTTTGGAAGAGACTGTGGACCTGTCGTCTGACAGAGTACTGATGAATGAATGAATAAGTATCCCATATGGTTGCCACGCAACGGCTCCATAAAAAATCATCCTATTGTTGCTAGGCAACGGTTCGGTAAAAACGTTATCGTAGCAACAAATACACACAACAAGGTGCTGAGGAGAATATTTGCACCGAAGAGACATGAAGTGACAGGAGTTTGGAGAAAACTGCATAATGAGGAGCTTCGTAACTTGTACTCTTCTCCAAGTATAATTAGAAGGATCAAGTCAAGGGGGATGAGATGAGCAGGGCAAGTAGCATGAATGGGGAAAGGAGGACTGCATAGAGGATATTGGTGGGAAAGCCGGAAGGAAGGAGACCACTGGGAAGACCAAGACGTAGGTGGGTCGACAATATGAAATGTATTTTAGAGAGAGAGGATGGGATAGTATGAATTGAATTGATCTGGCTCAGGATATGGACCAGTGGAGGGACCTTGTGAACACGGTAATGAACCTTCGGGTTCCATAAAATGCTGGGAAATTCTTGAGTAGCTGCACAACTGGCAGCTTCTCAAGAAGGGCTCAGCTCCATGAATGAGTGAGCGAGCAACAAATACACAAACAATTATAGAAGAAATGTTGAATACGTCGTTTTCTATGCGGTCTGGGTCGTATCATGTAAAGTATTCCATTACTTCTTCCCAGAATTTCTTCTTAAATTATAAGACGTATATTATTAACACACTTGTAAGCTCTAATTCCTGTACACTTTTTTACGAGACCTTATGAAGCAATGTGTACGCTTCAGTCTAAATACGAGTATAAGTAAAACTACACGCGAGAAATTTGAGTCATCAATGCTCAATGTTGAGCTTATCTTCAGCGTAGGCCTACTATGCGGTCCCTTGTCAACACTGGATGGTAACTTCTTAGGCTGCCCACAGAAAGGACAACCTCCAGATATGGAGGGCAGATAAGAAGCAGCAAGGGAATGAGGGATTCACCTAGCTTGGGAGGATAGTTGAGAGGTAACAACCCCTAAACCTAGATGCTAGTAGCATGTTACGAAATGTTATACCCCACAATCCCAGAGTTATCATAAACAGTGTGAAGACCTTCGGGATGATTCTGAAGAAGACATTTGTTATGTGTTCACAGTGTGAAGAGCCGTACAGCATCACACTCTGTAATCGAGAGCATACATCACACTCAATGTATCTATTCCCCACCAGACGGAATCTTACATGACCGTCTTATATATTATTATTATTTTTAGCGGGGTGAGATTGAATCCACTTGGTACTGCGACCACTACTGACTATTGTACCAGCCCCAGATGATAGATGATGGTGAGTGTGGAGCAGTTGGTGGAATGAAGACTGGAAGGAGAAACCAAAGTACTCTAAGAAAACCTACCCCAGTGCCACTTTGTCCACCACAAATCCCACATGAACTAACCGGGGCTCGAACCCGAGCCGCCACGGTGGAAAGCAAGTGACTAACCGCCTGAGCTATGGCACGGTCATGCTCACATTTTACTTATAGACTTAAGTGTTAAGTGTTAAGGTGTTTTATTCTATTTGTTTAGTTATCACGAATTAGAATACCACAATCACGGAATTACGAAGGTTATTGTAGTGGTGGGATTCTTTCGCACGGAATCGCATTAAACAATAATTGATTAAAATGTAGTAGACTGCCATCTCCGAAACTGCATAGATATGTAGTTAAGGGTTCAGACTTTTACACTGAAGCATTTTGTTTAAATTCACTCAGAAATACATTACATAAAACACCGCAAAATTATACCATGGAATTAGGCAAGGTTACTTCGAGTACGTGCGTACATACTTGCGTACTTACGTACATACATACATGCGTGCGTATATACATACCTACATATGTACGTACGTACATATATTACGTTTGCCTATACAGTCTGTAAGTAATTCCTACCCTGAACCTATCAGTGCAGTGCATATCCTAACAACATGCTATCGTAAGATTCCCTTTAATAATATCCTCCTATGTACTCCACTATGTTCAAATTGCGTTGTAAGATCTGAATTTCTCACAGCGGTTGTTACATGGTATAACCCCGTGGAGTCCGCTCGAAGTCGACAGACGTTTTGGAGGAGCATGAAGCCTCCATCTTCAAGGTGGAAGAATAAGCAGTGCAAGAAGCCAGTGTGGAAGCAGGTGACAAACAGGGCTCTTAAAATGGAGGCGACACGTTCTTCCGAAACTACGGTCGCCTTTCGACGGACTACAAGGCGTTATATTCGGAACAGAACACTTCGGATTGGGCTACCCACATCTTGAAACCAAAGTGTTATGCGTATCTCATGTTTCCCCAACCCAACCCCTCATTCTGTTTCCCCAAACTAACAATAAGAAACAAGAAGCCCAAATTACAAAAGTTCTTTGTATGTAATTATCTATATTCTCTTGTTACTTAAACTTTCTTGAGTTCCAGTTCTGTAGTTTTTAGTTTCACGCAGTTGTGTACAAAGGAGCTGTGGATACGGACGGAACATGGAAGCTCTTATGTTCTGGTTGTTGCTGTGGTACAAAACAGGACATGGGGCAAGATAATCTGTGGTACAAAACAGGACACAAGGCAAGATAATCCAGACGTCAGTGACACGTACTTGGTTCAGATCGAATATGCAAATTTTTATTCTAAAATCGACCGGGATGAGAGGGTGCTGGACGTGTTAATTTGCATACCGAACACTGCAAATAAACTATAGTGAGTAGAAACAGTGGCATTCTTTAACTGCCGGCAGAACCAATCATACGAAGCCGCAGTATTCAAATGTTAAAATTTAAAAATGAAAACTGAATCGGGCCTTTCTAATAAGTTTGCAAGCTTTGGTGCTAATCCAAAGACAAACTACTTCATTTTATCTGTTCATTCTTTTTTTGTGCCTATATAAAATACTTGAAAGGAAAAGCGGCTTCGGTCTAGGCTTAGGCTGCTAAGCTTTGAAAAGGCTTCACTCTAGACAAGAAACACAGTAGTCGTAGTAAGAGAGAGTTCAGTATCTCATTAATGAGATTTCTCGCGCCTAATTTTGATACGCCTTCTATTTTCATCTCGGTCTCCCGAAAGGCCGCTTATCATGTCATATCATTAAGAAACTTCTGTTTATTTCACTCATGCTAACTACTCCATCAGATATCACAATTTTCTTAACAGGATTGTGATCACAGACTTTGATGAAATGTATGAAGCATTAATTTGCTATTTACTTAACGGGATTTTGCCTTCAAGTCTCTTCGTTCTGTTTGTTCCCCCTCCCACTAAGTAGTCAAATACGGCAATCGTTAGAAGTTTGTGGGTTTCATGTGTAGGATTTTGCCCAAGAAGAAAGCATCAACAATTTACTAAAAATATATTTAAAACTATGTGCCCACCCTGGCGGCCTAGATTCGATCCAAGGTCAGGTCATGTGGGATTTGTGGTGAACAAGGTGGCACTGGTGTGTGTTTCCTCAGAATACTTCGTTTTCCTTTGCCAGATCTCATTTCACCAAACTGCTCCACATTCATTTATAATCCTATTATCGCCACTGGCAGTGTTATTAAATAAAGTCTCTAAAGATAAACTATAATAAATCACACTAAATTGCTTCTGAAATTCAGGTGAATTGGTAGTAATGCTATGAAAAGTTAAAATAGACCGTCGAATGTAACTACATAAAATTTCGAGTAATAACATGTAACATTACTGTTGTCCAGGATTTGTAGTCTCGTAAGTGTTTACTGACGTTTCAGAGAAATATACTGCTTCCACCTACAGCGTAAAGGAGAGAGACCGGGGTAGTACGTTTACCCGAAAAGGCAGTAAATCTCTATCAGACTGCAGGGGTCACATCCCAGAAGACGGAAATCTTCATATTGACAGCGGTGATAACGTCAAATCTAACAAGGCCCTATGTATTTTTTCCTGAATTCACGTCATCAATGACGCTCCCATACTGTTCATAACTTAACTAATCTAAATTATACTCCAAAACCACACATATACATAATTTCGAATTATTTAAAATTGATTAACTGTAGTCCGCAAGCCAACTATACCGACCAAGCGACCGCCGCTTGTCGGCGAAATTAGTGCCAACTTTTGCGGATAGAGGGTGTCACGTGGTCCTCGCAACGGATCACCACGGCCGTTAATCTCGGTTTTCTATACCGGAGCCGCTATTTCCTTGAAATAGCCCCTCAATTATCCTCATGACGCTGAGTGGACCCCGTTCTACATCCAATATTTCTCAGAATATCTGGTAGCGCCGGGATTCGAACCCGGGACCTCTAGATCTTTAGGCAGGAAATCTGTCCACTAGATACACAACACACAACTCATAGTATACTCGTATGTATAGGCTGGAGAAGGGTCAACTTGGGGTACGTAATAATTATAAAGATCGCAACAAAAATATGTCTAAGAACGCGGGAGCTGCCAATAACACAAATACCAACACACTTTAACTTAAAGAGTTTAAACACTTGCTAGTTTCAAAACAATTACAACAGTTAAGGTAAGTTGCTTTAAAATATAATTTGAAAAAAAAAAATCTTCAACTGCAAACAATATGAAGGTGTTCCTGACCTTGCCTTAAACTCATGATGAAACATGTGGCTTATACCGGTAAAAACCGTAAACAAGTTGCATCTGAAGCCCTGATTATATGGCCGCGCCATAGCTCAAGTGGTTAGTCGCTGGTTTCCCACGCCGACGACCCGGGTTCCATCCTGTGTCTGGTCAAGTGGGATTTGTGATGGGCAAAGTGGCACTGGGGCGGGTTTTCTCCGAGTACTTCGGTTAACCTTGCCAATCATCATAATAACCCGGAGCAGGCTACAATAGGCCAATCAGTGGCCGCCGTGCCGAGTGGACCCATTTGGACTATATCCTACCCTAAGCGAATTAAAAAACAAACTGACAGTAACTAATAGAACGGATATTAAAAGCGGTCAAATGGAGACCAACAGTTTGCAGTGCTTCACCATTTAACTTCTCCCTTGAAAAGCCTCTCCTAACTAATGATATCATAGGGCCTAATACTGACAACAAACATTAAAAACTAGAGTAATTGTTGTCGAAATTTTGTTGGAATTCGGAAAAATAACAGCAAGTTCGATACTGTTCATGTGCTAATATAACAGCTCTTACTCAAAGAAGTGAGCATCCACTGATGCGAAACTCAGACCTGTAAAACTCCCTTTTTAAGGCGGTACGAAAAACTATTAAGTAATTCCGTTAAGAAGAATAGGAAAACATGACATGAATAATAAAGAATTTCAATAATCTTTGAATTCTTTTATGACTTTCGCTCTAGAGGAAATGAAAACATGTACAAGGCATCCTATAGGTGTTAAAGTAACACAAATATCCCGATATATTACCTGGTATAACCCCTATTTTTTTCCTTGGCACTACAGCCCCAGTGGGCCTAGGCCTACCGCCATGAACTTCTCCGTTCACTTTCGGTTTTTCTAGATCTTACACATACGGTAGGACTCCTTGGGTGAGTGATCAACTCGTCGCAAGGCCTCTACCTGTACACAAGCACAGAAAAACGCACATACACAAACTAAATATCCATTCTCTGAGTGGGATTAGAACCCACGATCCCGGCTTCCGAGGGAGCGAAGACAGTACATACCTTAGACAGCACGGCTACCCTGACCGGCGGTATAACCCCTATGCTCTGCAGTATTCAGTTGAACTATTAAGACATACATGACGTAATCTACATGTCGGCACCACATGAAGAATAGTGTTTCTAACAATACAAATTATGCTGATCAGCTCGTCGCCAGGCCTCTACCTGTACACAAACACAGAAAGAAATAAACGCAGACACTAAACATGCATGCTCTGTGTGGGATTCGAACCCACGCTTCTTGCTTCCGAGCGACAGAAGACAGTGCATGCCTTAGACCGCTCGGATACCGTGACCGGTTGGAATTTATACTCTTCTCTCAAAATAAGCAACAATATTTAAGACAATATAAAAATAGGAACCATTACGTTCACGTCCTTATAGGTTCCGGAAAGTGGGCAGGACGATAAAAGCTTCCAAACTGTGTAATTACTGGAAGTCCTTTCCTAAATAGAATTATTTTACAGTGGATCACGTTCACCCTAAAGTAGCTAATTCTATAAGCATTAACAGGCGAATTTAATTGGTTCCTCTCTAAACAGAAAGCAGTACTCGCTCACTTCACGTCTTCAATTGCCAGACGTACGTACAAACACCAGAGCATTTCACAGTATAACCAGCTAATTTCGCTTAGGAATAACGTTATTGTCCTAATTAGTAGTCTCCAAGTTAAACATTCTGCTATGCTTGTTGACGGGAAATTAATGTATGGATGGCTTCATTATGTCGGTGTTTCGGCTAGGGCTTATCAAATAACAGTGAACTGTAGCACTCCAATCAGCGGACAAACCTGTGATTCTTGAACTTGGTAGCTTATGATCTCTGTGGACCACAATAGGCAAAGTAGTGGCTTTAATAGGTTTCCAGAATATGTTTACAACTTGGAGCTGCTATTACAAAATCGGATTATTGTTTGTTTAATACAGGAAAAAATACGAATATACATCAAAGAACTTGCTTGCTCCCCCTTAGTTAAAGAGTACTGAATACAAAGCGCGGAGGCAGATGTTAGGACCTAAGAAAAAGAGACTAATATATTAAATAAGAAGGCACTCACTTATGGAGCTGAGCCTTCTTGAGAAGCCGCCAATTGTGCAGCTACTCAAGAACTTCCCAGCATTTTATGCAACCCGAAGCTTCATTACCGTGTTCGTAAGGTCCCTCCACTTGTCCCTATCCTGAGCCAAATCAATCCAATCCATGCCACCCTATTCTATCTCTCTGAGATCCATTTTAGTATTGTTCACCCACCTACCTAAAACTTAATCCACACCACTGGGAACTGGGAAGTTTACTTAAAGGCAAGGTAAAGTTGTCCTGTGCTTAACTAATTAAGCCCTACGCCATAAAGGCGTATGAGGAGTGGATGTATAAATCCACATTTTCTTGACCTCGGCACTAGCTGGTGGTGACTGTTCAGCTTCATGCCACGGCCGCTTTAGCCCCGAGGAGAGTGTCCACGGTACCCATTGGAGAGGATATTGGGTGGACCCCAGAGATAGTTTGGCCCTACCGGGACTCGAACTCCGACTCCTTGGTCTTCCAGCCCGTAGCTACTCCTTATACTGATTACACTATGCTCCTAAGCTTTCTCTACTAGTCTCCAAAAAGATTAATTTCTTTCCGCCAACCTGAAGAAGCACGCAGTTATGATCTACATACGTTTTGTCAGGCATTGAATAAAGTCAACTGAAAATACTACCATAACCATTGTACAGCTGTATTATAAATTTATAGGAGCAACTTTGCGTAGAATGTAGCAGCAACAAACACACAAAAATATCGACCTCAGGATAAACCTTTGCTCATACTCGCCTCTAATAGACAGCTACGATATATATAACATGCATCACAGACACACTGTAGCCTCGACGTAAGTTTGTGCAAGGGACCGATAGGGTGAGACCGCATTATAAAGAGATGTTGTGAAAAGCCGACAAGCCACACACAAAATTCGTAAAATGTTAACGTTACTACATGTACAAACTTGGGACTGATGCCGACATGCAAGAGCAAACTGGAGTCCAGGGAATATGCCACTTGACAGGCTCAGTTGTAGATGACAAGCCGATTTATTTTACTTCATTATTTTACAATGCTGTATCTGCCACTGACCGCCTCTGTGGTCTGGTGGTCAGAGTTCCTGGCTGCAGATCCACAGGTCCGGGTTCGATTTCCGGCGCTCCCAGATTCTCTGAGAAATGGTGGGTCTGGAACGGGGGCCACCCAGCCTCGTGAGGATAACTGAGGAGCTATTTCCAGAAAATAGAGGATCCAGTCTAGAAAACCGAGAATAACGGCTGTGGGTATTCGTTGCGCGGACCACGAGACACCCTCTATCCGCTAAAGTTGGCACTAACTTCGCCGACAAGTGGCGGTCGCTCGGTCGGTATAGTTCCCTTGCTAACTAAAACCACGGAGTTTGTATCTGCCACAAAGTGAATGAGATGTGGCGCGACGAATATAAATAATAAGTGAAAGTGGAGGAATGAATTACTGACTCTGGAGAGAAAAATAGACTGTTTGATTGTTTACCAGCAATTTTGTTTAGAGCTACCTCAGGTTTATGGACCATCCATATTCATAACACCCATACTTGAAACTGCTATTATTTACTTGCTTATCGCGCCAAACACTCTTTAACGCTTGGTAAGATATGCAGCCTCATATAATTCTATGACAGGCGAACGCAATACGGATACTGATCTCAGATATGGGTGTACTATGAAGGAGAAAGGCTGTGCGAAAAAAACACGTCACTCTTTACAACGCCTACAGACTGTTCGACAATGAGCTTGACTATTGACCTTCAAACACTGAATACAATTTTCTTTTATTGTTAGTGGGATGGGAACAAGTCCCTTGTACTGCGGCCACTTCTGGTCTATTGTACCAGCCCCTGATGATAGGTGAGGGTGATTGTGGAGCAATCGGTGGAATGAAGATTGGCAGGGGAAACCGAAGTACTCGAAGAAAACCTGCCACAGCACTACTTTTTCCACCACATATCCCAATTGACCAGACCCGGTATCGAACCCGGGCCGCCGCGGTGTGAAGCCAGCGACTAACTGCTTGAGCTATGGCGCGGTCTTGAATTCTATCTTAAAATAAAGGCGGAATTCGGGTTGGGCAAGCAAGACAGCTGCCCCAGTGGCTGATGACAGGGAATAGGACAAACTGCTAACGTTGGTGACTCCCAGGAGCAAACCAAGTATGTGTCATACATTAACTAGCATGAAGAAATGACAGCAAACAGCGCTGAAAGGGCAAGTGAGCCGCGTACGAAGTAAATGTCACAACATGAGAATGAGAAATACATATATTTTACTGTTTCACATAACGCGACAATTTGTCTACAGAGAGAAATTGGCCTCGGCTTAAAGCGATGGCCTCTCGGCTGCAGGTCCTGAAATCCAGGGCGGCTGGATTCAGTTCGGTCGTTTCCTCAAGTCTAACAAACTAAACCCCTTATGCACGTGGAAGATGCCAGGCTCCCACGTTAAGCTGTACTTTCCCCCATCAATCATCGCCTGCACTATCACCCTATAATCGGGTGAGAAATGGATAATACCGAGCAATGAGTATCCCCATTGGGATCTACACCTCAGCCTGGCAGGCCGGGCACAGGCCAGTGCGGTCAAAGGCCAAAACTGAAGAGATTCGCCATAAATCTCCTGTTCTACTAGTACGTTTATAACAAATAGTTCAAGAAATAATCTGACACCACATTTGAGAGAGAGAGAGACAGTGTGTAACTATTGTTAAGTAAAATGTAAATAGTTCTGGCATTGATATATTAAGCTTGGGATTACTGATGCTGGGCTTCGTCCATCGTCTGGCATTGCGAAAGAACAGAGCATCAGTGTCCCAGTGAATGAGGTTAGCTACTTCTAATGGACCCAACTGAGTGCCTCCCGATACTTTAATATGAGAATGGAGACATATCCAGCTTCTGCAACACTGTGTTCTTTCGGCATAGAGGAAGATTGTAAAACTCCTGAAACTTAGTAATTCCAAATCATCATCATCACTGGTAAATCATCCCTTTTTGAGCCATAGCTTTCCTTAGAAGATTCTGCCATATTTTTCCGTTTCCGGCTAATTGTTCTCTGAGTCACATCATCCGGATTTCTCTTCTTAGGATTTCGCAACAATAATTCTTTACGGTGCAAGGTCGTCTGCCTTAGTTCAACATCCAGCATGGAGGACCAGGTCCCTATATTTATTCCCTTTCAGTGAGAGGATTGTCCGGTTATAACCCCAGGCACCAGGGTCCCCTTTCGTTGTCTTCTACGACTCGCAGTGCTATGGTGGAGGTATTCTAACCCACCTCCACACAGAAAAGTAATGGAAAGAACAGGCAATTATTGTTTGCACTTACGGGTATTGTCTACACTGAAGATGTAGAGAGTAGCTGTTCTAGTTGTAGCCATCCGCTGTCATTTTGTCCACCCTTACTTCGACCCAGCGCGCGATACGGACTGGCGATTCTCTTCAATCTGATGGCTTCTGAAAAAAAAAAAAAAAACAGGAAGTGCGCATTATTACGTATCAACTTCACACTTTAACAAGCGTGGAACAGTATCATCTGTACCTGATTACACACACCTTCCACATGCGTTCTTTGAACCTTTGTATTGTGAATACTCCTAGCTATTACAACTAGATTTCATGTGCATGTTAACAATATTAGGTATCAATTATTTACTCTCTTCTTGAGAGGAACTTTATGCATATACGTCGCACATAACATCACAGAGTCGCACCGTCCACATGGTGTTAAAAGCACAATTTGTAAGCATGTGTGTGATCTAGCTCCATATCGAATTTCAATGATTAACTATAATAGTTCATTGTATTCTATTTAAGAATCCTGTTGCATCAATATATCGTTAAATTAAAATGGATCAACCCTAATTAATTTGGTTAAAACCTATTTTAATTTTTAATTTAATTTTGATATGAAATTGTGACATACCGTGTAGTGCAGCAGTTTAGCACAGTGGTAGACACCTGAAGGCCGTGTACGGCTGAAACATGTTGTGAACGAAGTAAAGTGACTATACCGAGTTGCACTGATGATGGATATATATCATGTAAAATAAACTAATTGTTCATTAGTTAAAGCAACTCAACAGATAGCTGCATATTGACTTCATTTAGGCGTTACTTAACAGAGGTTGCATAGTTTTGAAAGGTCTGTGATAATTCATAGACCGCCTCTGTGGTCTAGTGGTCAGAGTTCCTAGATACAGATCCAGAGGTACGGGTTCGATTCCCGGCGCTGCCAGATTTTTTTAGAAGTAGTGGGTCTGGAACAGGGCCAACTCAGCCTCGTCAGGATAACTGAGGGCTACTTCAAGGAAATATCGGCTCCGGTCTAGGAAACCGAAATTAACTGCCGTAGGGATTCGTTGAGGTGACCCTCTATCCTCTAAAGTTGACACTAACTTCTAGGACAAGCGGCGGTCGCTCGGTCGGTACAGTTCACTTGCGGACTAAAAACCACGGAGTTTTTTTTTTTGCGATGTCATGATTTTGTGGCGCTGGTGGTGCTCCCAGCTCATAAATTCGTGCGTCCGCAATATTGGTATTAGTGACTGCAGGACGTTAAGAACTACGAGTTTTGGCAGCCCCCACTAGCACAGTATGCACACTATTCATCCCAGCGGTTTTCCAGTTGAAACATGCAAACACATAATTATGAAGAGTCCTATTTGCGTTAACTTCGACGCACGTAGTCTAAAGAAAACAAAGAAATGATTACGAGAATGTAACTATTATTGATTCTCGCCACAGCTCATGTGAATTTGTGGTCAAGGTTTTAAATTATAAAATATATGTAATAAGCTAATAAAAAGGCTCTTCTGTTTTCCTACTAATTGAATTACATGAGGAAACATAAGTAGAAAATAAGTGTTTCTTCTAGTGTCATCTCTCCTTCATAAAAATGAGGACAACTACAACCATAAATCTATCTTCTTATGTTTTATGTGCCGTTTATTTTCTGAAATGACATTTAAATTATTAGCAACTACAATAAAGTCTATGAAGAAGTAATAAAAAGCAAAACTATAAAATCGTATGAATGATGTGTAATAACAACAAATTTCTAGTCCCTCAAAATATATGCAGACCGCGAACATGCAAAACAACTTTCCACTCTGTTCCCGAACAGAGGGCAACGAGCAATTGTCCGCTTGTTGTGAATACAGGATGATTCACCCAGGAGGCCTAAAATTAATAATTATAAAGCAAGAAAACATTTACAGATTAAGACTAAGCTTGGAAACACTGTGTATTTCACGAAAATTAAACCCGATACTTGCCTGCCTGCAATTGGTGGAATCCAATTTGATATGCAAAACATTCGTGAATATAGAGCACCGTGTCGGCCTGCGTCTCTATGCGGGAGGAATCCAACTTCAGCATCTTCTACATCTATCGAGGTACGTATACACCAAGTTTCGTTTTCATCGGTAAATTACAGCTTGATTTCTAACAACTCTTTCGAGAAGTCATTCGAATGAATGACCCTGTAACTACATAGCAACATGGTAACAATAGTGCTCATTGAGCAACTACATGTCTTTGGGGGCTGAAACATGCAGCAAGCTTCGTGTTAGTTTCTTGCTTGGCTTACTATTCGACCGCGGACAAGGAGGTTGCATCCTCCGCAAAAACGTCTGTTGATTTCTATTTCCACGAAATGTCACTTGAATTTCATGAGATTACAATGTGTTATATCCGAGAAGACAGAACTCTTCACAGTCACTGCTGGGAGAAACTGAAATACTACTTCATTTTATGCAGCACCCCGTATAAACTCTGAGAATGAGAATAATTCATGCAAGGTTTGATTTATCACTACAAGGGTTATAAGGTCTACTGGGTTATGACACCGTAGATTTTTATGGAAGATTCGGATTAACATGCTGCCTCCATCTTCAGGGTAGGAACACGTAGGTTCAGGAATAGACTTGGTAGATAAGGCAGGTTACAATGGAGGTGATCATATTCTTCAAAGATAGGAGATCCACCATCGTTTTTAGGAGGAAAGTAAAATTATGAGAACAATGGATGAAAACGGCCGTTTTTTCCGCCACCGTACCTCTTTCTCACAGGAGGAAAGTTTGAACTGAGAACAGTAAAAATGCCGACCCTGATGAGGGCCCCTTCAAATGACGATGGAAAGTGAGGAAAAAGCCATGTTTTGTATCGTCGAGAAAAGGGGCCTCCACCACATCCAGACAGATGGAGGCGATGAGTTCTTCAGAAAATTCTGTAACCATCCGCAGGTGACAAACATTAGGACCATAACCTCGTATGCACATCAGTGAAAAAGGCAGATCTCACACGGGTCCCTTACATGAAAATGTTTAAGATATTTCAGTTGTTCTACCAGTTCGAGACAAAGATGGCCAAACATCAGACTGGGACTGATATCTAACCTGATGCACTGTAAATTATACTAACCTTGTTTCTTTCAAGGCGATCTGTACGAGGGAGGAACTGTGCCATGAATACATGTTTGAACATTGTACCTGTTTTGCATTGACTTGGTAGGCAGAGTTGGGGGGGGGGATGGCGATTACGAATGCATGTATGACGGACAGCCACCATCGGTCACATGATGCAGGTGGTAGCGGACACAGTTGTTGACATCAAGCAAGACGCAACTTTTCGACAGCTGTCACGTTTGCCATTAGTATTCGAAAATATTTATCAAGGACTGAATCACACACCTGCGAAGCAAGTTGCGCACCAACCATAGCGTCACGACCAAACAGAGTCTAATTGGTGGTGACGCCACGGTTCGTGCGTAACATTACTAGGCTTAAGAGTTCAATCTTCTGCGATATAACGTCTTACAGCCCGTCGGACATCAACCGAAGTTTCGGAGGAACATGTAGGCTGATTTCCAACGGATTACACGGTGTTATATCATCGTAACCATAGCTGTGAGAATCTCAGATTCTATAACTAGGCTCAAGTCTAGTTACTAGAGTAAAAGTAAAGTAAAGGTATCCCTGTAACAGGCCGTGGAGGCCCACAGGGTTGTGAAATGTTGAGTTTCCCACATTTTCTAGGCAATAGGCTCATAGATGACGGTAAGGCCAGTCTTACGCGCCGGCCGCCCTTTACTCTCCAAGAAGATTCCTGGTACTCATTTCCGTTAGCCCAGGGCAATAGTGCAGCTGGAAGGATTAGATCAATTGAAAAATCAAGTGATCTCATGGGGAATCGAATCCGCTACCTTCCGCCTTGTAGCATAGTGTCTGAACCAACCACGCCACCGTGTGCCCATTAGTTACCAGAGAGAGACACCAAATGTTGTGCATCGGGCAGTAGTTGTGTCTGGACCGTTACGTTGAACTATGAAGAAAAGGCAGCCTTACCCACACACCTAACACCACAAAGGGAAAACGTAGGCGGAGCGTGGATTTAAACTTCCACAATCCATTACACCGATGTTTTGAGCCACTTGTTCCGACAACGACCATATTACATTAGCACACAATTGTGAAAATGAACAGTTCTGTCCTCTGGATACATGTAATTCTGTGTAGGTCGCTGAAAATCGGCCTACGTTTCGGAGGAAGAGGTCGCCACCGTCTTCAGAGTCGTAAAATAAGACAAACAAGGAAACATCAGGAAGCAGTTAGCAAACAGAGACCTGCTTCTGTCGCTCTATTACAAATTTAGTTAGAAATATTATTCTAGGGAATCAAACAGTACCTTTTTCTTGGTTCGAACAAAGCGTCTTGAGAAATCACTCACTTCTAATAACGTAATAACATCGAGAATCTTCGAACACAGGATTTTATGTTGTTACTTTCAAACATAGTATACAGCACCTATCCTTCTGTTTCGCGTTGCTTCTATCCAACTATCCTTGTTTCTCTTTACCTGCATGTTACGCCCGACTAATGTATGAGAAGTTTTATATTTATATCTATGATTCTACAGCCCTCTGTTTGGCCGCTTTTTCAGTTTCTTAATCCTATACACAGACGGTAGGACTTCTTGGACGGGGGTTCTGCCCGTCGCAAGGCCGCTACCTACACACGGAACAAGACAAACAGAATAAACGCACAAAGACATCCATGCATCGAGTGGGATTCAAACCCACGATCCCAGATTTCGAGCGAGCGAAGACAGTTCATGCCTTAGATAGCGCGGCCGTTGTGATCGGCTACGAAGTTTTCTTCTAATACAAAATACTTGATGAATAAAACGAATAAGAAACTGACACCCCTAATTTGGGCCTCGCTTTAGTGCGTATTGTTTGCCTGTAAGCAGTGTGAAGATACTTCGCACGCGGGGTATTCAGTAGCCAGACGAACGGTCATTCTCGAGGTCAAGGGAACATCGCTCCTATCGCTTATAATCTTAATATTATTTGACGGTTAAAAGATAAACATTATAACGCAAAAACATACAGAGCAGTAACCTTTATACTGCAGCGTCAGCAGCTGTTGCTATGCTTGGTCGTCTGGTATTTGCCGGTAAACACGTCAACAATACCCGGGCTATCGCTAGGCAACTGTTCGGTAAACGAGTATCCGCAGCAACGGATACGCATGAAACGGACAGGTATTGCTCGATTATAACAATGGAAACGATGTTTTCTACGTGGTTCGTGCCGAAATTGTAAAGCAGGGCTGATCTACTTCCGGGGATTGAGGGAACTGACAAGAGTTCTGCACGGCCGGCTGTGACAACAGTACCTGAGCATTGAAAGTTGAAGAACCTCCATTGTTAGAAACCGTTGCCAGGGAAAGGCTGGTTAAGACACCGCAGGTTGGGGAAAACCTCGTGTTTGCAGCAGTGATTGATAGAATGTGGAGATCAGCATTGAAACTGTCAGTACTTGCAGTTCCGAGGTGCGTCAATAAATCCAATATCCAATCCATACTCCGTCTATGGTCATACCACTAAAACGTGACAAAATTGCGATTACGGCCTTCTGATAATTGACGATATGTAGCCAGATTGATAGCTACCAACGCTCAGTAGAAAAGTGATGCTTCCTTCCTCAGGGTAGATAACGACGTCACATCCCAGAAGACCGTAATCTTACTACTCACCGTCATGAGAACATCAAATCATATAATGTTTCTGACAGTGAATTTTATAGATCACTGCTATCAACTTCACATAAAATGTTATCCAATATTCTTCTCTCAAGGTTAAGTCCATATATAGATGAAATTGTTGGGGATCATCAGTATGGGTTTCGACGTAACAGACCACCACAGATCAGATCTTTTGCATTCGTCAGATATTGGAGAAAAAATGGGAGTACGATGAGACAGTACATCAGCTATTTGTAGACTTCAAGAAAGCCTATGATTCAGTTAGGAGGAAAGTATTGTACAATATTCTGATAGAGCTTGGGATACCCCTGGAACTGGTTGGGTTGATTAAAATGTGTTTAAACTAAACGTATAATAAATTCCGTATAGGTAAACATTTCTCTGATAAATTTCCTATCCAGAATGGTCTAAAACAAGGAGATGCTTTATCGCCACTCCTTTTCAACTTTGCTTTAGAATATGCCATTACGAAGGTCCAGGGAAAACAGGTAGGAGTGAAATTAAACGGGACACATCAGCTGTTGACCTATGCCGACGATGTGAATCTACAGAGTGATAATGTAGATACCATAAAGAAAAACACACAAATTTTAATTGACGCAAGTAAAGAGGTAGAAGTAAACACAGAGAAAAGCGGCCTCCGTAGTCTAGAGGTAACGTTCCCACCTCATGACTCGTAGTACGCGGGTTCAAATACCCGGCGGAGGTCGTCGAATTTTTAAGGGCGGAAAAATTCAGGGAACAAGTCCTCCGGGGGAGACTTTAAGCCATGGGTCCCGTGTCGTAGCTTTACGGCACGAAAAAGAACCTCATATCTCCAAAGGAGGTCACTGAGCCAAATTAACGGACGTTTCTCGCCCAACAGCAGTCTCTAATACCTCTGGTAGATGGGGGAAGCATTATAGATACCTCTCAGCTAGTAGAGCCGGTCTCGCTGGCTGGGCGGGACTGATGGTAAGCACCAGTACCGGTAGGATATATAGACTGGTAGAAATCATAGAGGGAAGCACAATGGACCAATACAGGTCTAAGTGCATGGGGAAACNAAATTAAGAGGAGACTGACCTCGGGTAACGCTTGCTACAATTCAGTCCAGAACATTTTGTCTTCTCGTCTGCTGTCCAAAAACATAAAAATTAGAATATACAAAACTATAATTTTGCCTTGTTCTGTATGGGTGTGAAATTTGGTCTCTGATATTAAGGGAGGAACACAGACTGAGGGATGAAGTGACAGGAGGTTGGAGAAAACTGCATAATGAGGAGCTTCNCTACAAGAATATCAAATTTGACGTGTGCAACATAATCTACATACCAGACACATATCAACGATGTAGATGTTGATAATACGAAGAATGTGACATTGTGTTTTTAAATGTTAAATTTTAGACTGGGTTCAGTGTGGCAGCAACGTTAAGAGTATACACCTGATGATGGCCGATAGAGGCCGAAACATGTAGTGTAGAAGGAACAAGATTAGAGACATATAATATATATTGTTTGCACTTGGGACGGACTTTGTATCATTTGTCGTGTACAGTGCAACAGGATGCTTAAATATAACAGGGTGACCATATTAAAATGGATCTTAGAGAGAACGGATGGGATGGTATTGATTGGATTGATCTGGCTCAGTATAGGGACCAGTGGAGGACTCTTGGGAACACGGTAATGAACCTTCGGGTTCCATAAAATGCTGGGAAATTCTTGAATAGCTGCAGAATTGGCGGCTCCTCCAGAAGGGCTAAGCTCCATGAGTAAGTAAGTAAATGAAGAGCAATGCTAACGTTGTACAGGGTGCAACTCTGTCAATACGAGATGGAACGTACCATCTTAAAGGGTGTGCACCAGCCGTTTCAATATACTCGTAATACGGTTGCCTCCGAGTGAAATGTATCCTACACTTACTTCTTGTGCAAGGTTAATACTGTCTTTTATTGTCATTTACGAAAACTTGTCTTAGTTTGGTAACCCACTGTAGCCAAACTACGAGTACTTCACTGTATCATTAAAATTATTTCACTTTTCTTGAACTCGTATTGCTCTATCCTGTTTTCACTGCGTAAGAACTCTTTACCGCCGGTCACTGTAGCCTCGCGGTTTGAAACATGAACTGTCTTCGCTGGCTCGAACGCTGGGATAGTGGATTCGAATCCCACACAAGACGTGGATGTTTGGGTGTGTATGCTTTTATTCAGTGCTTGTGTTGTCCTGTGTTATGTAGAGACCTTGTGACAGGCTGATCACTCGTTCAAGGAGTCCTACCGACTGTGAAAAATGATTACGCAACTGAATAAGAGGCCAGGGCCCTGACTGGGCTGGAATAGCCACTGAAAAAAAAAGACCTCTTCACCAGCGGTTTGAAATATACATTTTCTCAGATTCAAACAGTTCTAAATAATATTTGTTGAGGTTGTTTCATAATATGCATACCCTAATGAGATTCAGTCACTTATGGACAGGAATGCATAAAAGATAAAATTAAATTGCATCCAGTAAAATCTGCAGGAACAGACCTATAATTAATAGACTGTGAAGCTGCAAAATAGACTGAAATCCATTTGAAATAAGATCACAATATTTTGGCCCATACGCCGTGTAGTCAGGTAGATCTTTATTAAAATGT
>NW_019718272.1:477526-519614 GCF_002891405.2 Cryptotermes secundus
GGTAGTCAGGTAGATCTTTACTAAACTGTCGGAGGAACCTCCTCCATCATCTTCAGCGCAGATGGAAGTAGAACCTTCCCTCAACTGTGGTAACACTCTACCACTCTACAAGGCGGCATGCCCCAGAAGACCATAATCTTTAGAAACAACGGAGCGAATATGGGCTACCATTTTTTCCATTGTGCAGAGCAATCAATTACGGGGCAAAGAGCTGACAACAGATCAGATCAGAATTTATTATATGCCTTAAAATACAAGGAAAATAAAATAAGGCAATGAAACCATATGGAAATGTGAGCACAGGCATTCGCATGGCGGTTATCATGCGCCCTTGCATTCGAAGCGAACGCCGTACTTTAATTCAGCAGATTCAGGGGTTGCTTTCCATACGACTGAGGCAACCAAACCGATACCTTTCAACATTCGGTAGGCACCCTTCAGAGAAATGCTATTAAGGAACCGTCAAGCCACCAAAGGGGAGGCGTTCTCAAGTGACAGGACGCTAGCTGATATTAGACAAACATAACCCCGTTCAGAACGACCAGATTGGAGAGTCTTTCTGACTGTCTACGTCTATTTCTTCCGCTGAATGGTTATTTTATGCATTTCTTAATGTAATTTGTTTAGTTTTCTCTCTTTCTCGCTCTCTCTCTGTATTTCTTCGTCCCTCCATCTCGTCTTTAATTTCCTGAGCACCGGCTTCACGTCTCTACATCTAGAGCAATGTGTCTGCACTTTCCGATGAGAAATGGGTTAGGGATTACGTACGAATGGGAAGGAATACAGTAAGAGACAGTGACCTCTTGCAAGATATTATCCTTATGCATGTCTTAAGCGTGACCGCCTCTGTGGTCTAGTGGTCAGAGTTCCTGGCTACAGATTCAAATGTCCCGGGTTCGATTCCCGGCTTTACCAGATTTTCTGAGGAGTAGTGAGTCTGGAACGGGGTCGACTCAACCTCGTGAGGATTACTGAGGATCTGTTTCAAGAAAATAGCGGCTCCGGTCTAGAGAACCGAGATTAACGGCCGTGGGCATCCGTTTCGCTGACCACGCGACGACCTCCATCCGCTAAACTTAGCCGAAAAATGGAGGTCGATCGGTCGGTATAGTTTCCTTGGGGACTACAGGCCACAGAGTTTAGTTCTTTATGTCTTAAGCGTTGAGGAAAACCCACAAGAAACTTAGGATAATCTGCACAAAGCAGATATTTGACCTAGACTCCCCCGAATGCCAAACAGGAACCCTACCACAGTACTAACGTCCATGGTTCTATACTGTTGCCCTCTATATTACTATGGCGGAGAAACCCTCTCCTCAGTGACGGCATCACAAGGGGTTGTCATTAGTAACATGAGCAATAGGTACTGCTTGTACAAAGAAGAGAAAACCGGTTGACGAAGTTTGACCTGGCCTTTGGATGTGTGAAAACTCATGAATAATGTTTCAGGACCGGCATTTCAATCCACCCCTTTGGCTTCACGGCAAAGAACAGTCAGGAACTGAAGTGTTTATACCGCAGTAGATAGAAAGGACCCTCCTACTGAAGTCTTGTCATGAATGAGACCACGTCACTGATAAGCGTCCGACGTAAGCAGTGTTTAGTCGTTCCGAATGTCTTGCTCAAAGTAAAAATTTCGAATTCTTTTCACTAATTTATATGAAAACATTAGTCTCTAGCGCTTATAACATTCCAAGGGAAACTCTACTTTCATCACAAAAATATTCTTTCTTATTTTGCAGCAATGACTTAATCAGGTGTTCATGAAAGGATATACTGTGTCATGCGCTGAGATAAAAGTAGTCGGCACAGCGATTGGCTAAGGGCTGGACGACCGAGGGGTCAGGGTTCGAGTCCCATTAGGGTAAAGAATTTTCTTCACGTCATCCAGACCGGCCCTGGGACCCATCCAGCGTCCTATCAAATGGGTACTGGGGGGGGGTCTTTCTGCGGAGAAAAATCGGTCGGATTGTGAAGCTGACCACTCACCTCCAACTAGTGCCGAGGTCAAGAAAATATGGATCTATACATCTATTCCCCCACACGCCTTCATGACGTAGTGTTTAATTAGTTACCTTAGTTAGTTACTTTACCTTTTTAATTCACTTTTTATACCAGTGGTGGTCTAGAAACAAATATAATGCATTCCTCTACATATTTTACACTTAATTTTCCTTTACCATGAATGGAAAGCAGATCTAAAACTTTTAAGCCTTCAGTCTTGAGGTGTTTTAAAGAGATGTCAGTTAAATCCACATTCGTTCAGGTAACTCCATTATATTACCATAGTGTGATGTGAACGGCGCAACAGGAAGTAGGGGCAACCTGACCTCTGCGGTCTCGCGAGTGACGTCCCTTACCCCACTCCTTCCAACATTACGCAACGCTCAGTAAACACCCCATCCCCACACTGACGTAACAGGGGACACCGCGGTTACTACGCAGCAATAAAAAACTCTCGACAGCGTTCCCCAGCAACGTCCGCAAACACGGCGTTTACGCAACAGTGAAGCGATGTGGGTTTTCCCCTGTCCTCTTGAGGGTTTATAAGAGAACCTGAATGCCCAAGCAGTTCAGTTGAAATACAGCAGCAGTCGCGGAAAGAAGACCCGAACGTGTGATTAGAAGATCTTATGTGATAGTGTGCGATAACTGAGAAGTCAGCCAGTGAACACTTATTGTGTGCCTTCAAGGCTTTGTGTGTGCTGTAGTATAGTTATATTGGGAGTGTGTAATTAAGAGAGACTTGTATAGCTCCCGGGTTATTAATACCTGAAGACGACTCAAGATAAAGTGAATAGATTAGTGTGTCGGGTTTGTAAATTATCTAAACCCACAACATTGTTATAATCAATTGTAGTTACAACTTTTAGGTTGTTAAATAAACCAATTAACAACCCGAACGGCGTCTTCAGTGGAAAACACGTTACATAGGCGCGCAATATGTCCAGTCCCAAGATAAGCTCATCGGTGATGTCCGCAACGAGAACGCACATTGTTAGCGATCGGCGCCCCAGGGTAAGGGTCAACAGAACTTCTTTCAGGATGTGTAGGGATCCTCCCGACACGGTCTGCAGCGTGAAATCTGGATTTGGCTGTCTTTCAGGCCATCCGGCGGCGATATCCGGTCTTACTACCGTGACGTATGCTCCAGTGTCCACTGTCACCTAGCACGGTTTATCACTGACCCATCCCTGAGTGACCAGACTGGTGTTGGCTTTTTCCGTGATGTCGGTGAGTGCGTAGTGTGGGGGCCTTAGTGCATTAGCCGGCGTTCGCCCCTCACCGCCGAGCCTTGCTCGTTTCCCTTCAGTTGGTCATTTCTTCATTTGTTCTTGGCCAGCTAACAGACGTTTCATCATCTGTTGTATGTCCATTTTCGTATGGCAGCGCTATAAACACACACTTCAGTCTTCAGTTCAATAATNATTGGTTTATTTAACAACCTATAAGTCGTAACTACAATTGATTATAACACTGTTGCGGGTTTAGACAATTTACAAACCCGACACATTAATCTATTCACTCTATCTTCAGTAGCCTTCAGGTATTAATAATGCGGGAGCTATACAAGTTCCTCTGAATTACACACTCCAAATATAACTTTACTACAGCACACACACAGTCCTGAAGGCACACAATAAGTCTTCACTTGCTGACTTCTCAGTTATCGCACACTATCACATAAGATCTTCTAACGACACGTTCGGGTCTTCTTTCCGCGACTGCTGCTATATTTCAACTGAACTGCTTGGACATTCAGGTTCTCTTATAAACCCTCAAGAGGACAGGGGAAAACCCACATCGCTTCACTGTTGCGTAAACGCCGTGTTTGCAGACGCTTCTGGGGAACGCTGCCGAGAGTTTTTTATTGCTGCGTAGTAACCGCGGTGTCCCCTGTTACGTCAGTGTGGGAATGGGGTGTTTACTGAGCGCTGCGTAATGTTGGAAGGAGTGGGGGTAAGGGACGTCACTCGCGAGACCGCAGAGTTCACGTGACCCCTACTTCCTGTTGTGCCATCCACGTCACAATATATTACGAACTATATATTCACGAAGTACAACAAAGCTATATCCCACATACACATGTGCACTGTGTCTACATGTACTCAATCGAAGTCAAACATTTCAAACGTAAAGCAAAGATTCGGTTGTGCCTACTCAATAAACCACAAAAGGATGGGGGCACATGGAAAAATATGAACTCCGCCTATTCTGAATCTCCGCACAAAACTGAAATGAGTGGACAGCTACATACGCCAGCCACCTTACTTCTGAAAAAAATCAGGATCACCTTTCAAAAAGAGGGCTGGGGCCCAAGAGTCGTCTGCCGTAAATCGAATCCCGGGTCGACCAATCTCTACATTCACTCCACTGACTGAATTGCCCCGCTAATAATCAAATACGTCAACATATACAAGCGAAACAATATAAAGTGCTCTAGTAATAAACTGAATGAAGAAAGATTGCATTTGAAACTGTATTCGACGAATCAGCCTTTGTTACTGACACTCTAATCCTCTCATCGCAAAATCTTCGGCTCAGATTCGTGGTAAAGCCTTGTTAGGTCAAAGCGTTTCTTCTGATACAAAGAATTACTGGGGTTTGCGACTTCATCCATCGTCCAGAAAAACTGAGATTAGCACTTTCTAAGGAGCCCAACTGAATTGGTGTCTTCCCTTCTCAACTGAAGACGGAAACAGATCCAGTTTCCGAAACGTATTGTCCTCTATTACCTAAAATTCCGGACGATGGAAAAGGTCAAAAAACTCCAGTAATCCTGTGTGACATCCACCATCCTCTTTCTTACTGGTTTCCCACCAATAACTTACATGCATTCATCTTCTTCCCCATTCGTACTACATGCCCTGCCCATCTCATCCTCCTTGACTTGATCATTCTAATTACATTTGACAAGGAGTAGAAGTTCTGAAGGTCTTCATTACGCAGTTTTCTCCAACATCCTACATCTCTCTTCGGTCAAAATATTCTCCTCAGCACTCTATTCCCAAACACCCTCAGTCTATCTTCCTCCTTTAATGAGAAAAACCAAGTTTCACACCCAAACAGAATAACCGTTGTATTTAAAACAGGTAAAAACTTGTACATTTCTTTTGTTTATGAGGATATTAGTATCTCAGACCATACAGCGTCGAAGAGTAGGACGACTGCTGAACTAAAATGGACATGAGAGGAGTCGGTCATGGTTCACCTGAGGTACTATCCGGATAATTGTCCGGATAGTATAGAGAAACTCAAGAGAACATCAGAATCTCAACGAATAGCCGCTGTACAGGCATGGACTCGAACCGCTGTAGATAAGAACGGTTTTGAGTATACACGTATATCGGCCGTACTTCAACAATCGTGGCCCACAACACAGGTCAGGAAATGGGACTCGTGTGTTTGTATCTGCAATTAGAGACTGCTTGATTTATGTATTAACAAAACAGCGTTCCCACAACATTCTGAATATGTGGAAGAAATACTTCTGTCACGAATTGAATGTACATAGTGTTAGTGATGTTAGACAAGTAGAAATAATACAGCTGAACCGTTAGTACTTGACTCTAGTCCGTTTGAGGTTGAAACTGCAATTGTAAAGGAGAAAAAGTGAAAATGGCCAGATAATGATCAAATTCCGGCAAAACTGATTCGAGCAGGAGGTGAAACATTGTGGTCTGAGAACCATAAACTCATTAATTCTATTTGGAATAAAGAGAACTGCCAGTTCAGTGGAAGGAGTTTATTATTGTAGCAGTTCACAGAAAAGGTGATAAAACTGACTGTAGTAATTATCGTGGGATATCACTTCTATCAATGTCATACAAAATTTTATCCAATATTATTCTCTCAAGGTTAAGTCCATACATATTGTACATGAAATTACTGGGGATAATCGGTGTTGGTTTCGACGTAACACATCAACTACTGATCAGATTTTTTGCATTCATCAGATAAAGTAAAGCAAAACTATCCCTGTACCATGCCGTGAAGGCACATAGGGTTGTAAGACGTTGAGAGTCCCACATTATCTAGACAATCGGCTCAAAGATGGCGGAAAGGTTGTCAGCCTTACGCGCCGGCCGCGCTTTACTCCCCAGGAAAATTATTTAATTAATTCCTGTTACTTATTTCTGTTGTCGGTCACGGTAACCGAGCGGTCTAAGGCATGTACTGTCTTCGCTCGATTGGAAACCTGGATCGTGGGTTCGAATCCCGCTCAGGGCATGGATGTTTAGTTTGTGTGTGTCCGTTTTTCTGTGTTTGTGTACAGGTAGAGGCCTTGCGACGAGCTGATCACCCGCCCAAAGGGTCCTACCGAATGTGTAACATCTAGAAAAACCGAAGTGAACGGAGAAGTTCATGGAGGTAGGCCTAGGGCCACTGGGGCTGTAGTGCCAAGGAAAAAAACTAATTTCTGTTAGAGGCTGAGTCGACCCCAGGGCCATACTGTGGCTGGAAGGATTAGGTCAATTTAAAAAATCCAATGACCTCATCGGGACTTGAACCCGCGACCTTCTGGCTTGTAGCATAGTGTCTCAACCACTACACTACCGATCGGACGGTGGAATACGTATTTAGTAAGCAATCTGAAGAAGGATTATGGCACATTGGGTACATATTGTACATATGAAATAAGTTTGGCTGATGAAAGTGTGTTCAATAAAATTTATAATAAGTCCGTGTAGGTAAACATTTGTCTGATTATTTTCCTATCCAAAATGGTTTAAAACAAGGAGATGCTTTTTCGCCACTGCTTTTCAACTTACTTTAGAATATGCCATTAGGAAGGTCCAGGAAAACGAAGTGGGACTGAAATTAAATGGAACAGATCAGCTGCTGGTCTATGCTGATGATGTGAATCTACTGGATGATAAAGCAGATACCATAAAGAAAACACAAAAATTTTAATTGGCGCTACTAAGGAGGTTGGTCTAGATGTAAATGCAGAGAAAAGAAATACAGTATATGTTACTGTTTCGTCAGCAGAATGCAGGGCAGAACCTTTCGTCTTGTCGTTTGCTGTCCAAAAACACAAAAATTAGAATATACAAAACTATAATTTTGCCTGTGGCTCTATATGGGTGTGAAACTTTGTCTTCGACATTAAGGGAGGTACACAGACTGAGGGTGTTTGAGAACAGGGTGCTGAGAATACTTGGGCCGACAAGAGGTGAAGTGACAGGAGGGTGGAGAAAACTGCATAATGATATAAGACAGGGAGGATCAGATGGGTAGGGCATATAGCAGGAACGAATGAGAAGAGAAGTGCATATAGGAAACTGATGGGAAAACCAGCAGAAAATAGACCACTGAGACGACCAAAACGAAGAAGACCAAAAATATTAAAATGGATCTTAGAGAGAATGGGGCGGTATGAACTGAATTAATCTGGTTCAGGGTAGGAATCAGTGGATGACTCTTGTGAGAAAGGTAATGAACCTTCGGTTTCCATAAAATATTTGGAAGTTCTTGAGTAGACGCACAACTGACGGCTTCTCAAGAAAGGCTTAGCTTCGTGAAGTTGGTTATATATATATGACGACCTACATAAGGTGGAGGTTTCTTAGGTTTCTGTTTCCGTTGGATAAGCCAGCAATTTCATTTAAAGTTTTCTGCATTCATAAAGCGTTGTGGATGTGCGCAGTTTCACCAAAGGACGTTTACCCCGAGCGGGTTGTAAAATCGTATATCAGGCCAACAGTCACAGAGCTAGGAGCGTTCACGCACTGTTGCGTAATGCTCACAATACGAGGCATTTCCACACAACCGCAATACAGCATCTTCAAAATATTCAATCTGAGAATATAAGAATGTTTTATATTAAAGTAAGAGAATATGTCATGGGTATAAACACGTGTGACTGTCACATGACACTCATGCGCGTAAGAAAGAATGAGCTCAGGATACAACGAAAATATTTCATACCGATTTAAAATATGTAGGAACAGTCTGCGCGTCATTACTGGAACAATCGGCTACTTTTGGCACTTTTAGAATATCCATTTCTTTTGTCCACAAAAATGCCTCTTTCTCTCTCTCTCTCTCTCCTCTTCACTTATTTACAAGTAAGAAATTGGGATGTTGACAGTCATCTGTCGTGTCTGCATATTCACGTCTTTCCTTTTATTTTCTTTAGAGAATGCTCAATAAAACATGGTGAGAACGTTTCAACATTCGAGAAAGAATTTCTGGTTCCCGAAGTGAGTGAAAAGGCAAAACGGAGGACACATACAAAAGTAAGCAGCATTAATCAAGTTAGGGGCACGCGTTGAATAGGGGTAACCAGTTGGTGTCCTGGCAGAAAATTATTTTCGTCTGTCACAACACACAAGTCTGTTATTCATCTTAAATCAACATAAAAATCATACTTTTTAACTCAAATGGCAGAATTGTTAATTTATGATACAAGACCGTTAAAACACGATATAATAATCCCTCCATATGTTATATCATTCCCTTTCAGCTACCTCACCGTTATGGACCGCGCCATAGCTCAAGCGGTTAGTCGTTGGCTTCCCACCGCGGCGGCCCGGGTTCGATCTCGAGTCTGGGCAAGTGGGATTTGTGGTGCAGAAAGTGGCGCTGGGGCAGGTTTTCTCCGAGTACTTCGGTTTCCCCTGCCAATCTTCATTCCACCAATTGCTCCAGAATCACCCTCACCTATCATCTGGGGCTGGTACAATAGGCAAGAAGTGGCCGCAGTACGAGGGACTTAGGCCCACCCCACTAACAATAGGAAAAAATATCTCACCGCTACAGACTGAGGAAATTAAAATTATGCAATAGCTAATCGAGCAAACTAGAAGATAAGAAGCAAGCATTTACCCCGTTCTTATCTATAGCTACAAAACACGGGATCGTCAATATGAAGGAGCGAGGTCTGCACTGCTGTAAGTGGATTAGCAGTTTGACTGAACACTTAAATTCCCATATACATCTAAAAATTCATCAGTAGGCAAAGGAATAATTTATAACCAGTGAGGTACCTATTAATAATAATTAAATAAGGACCATGTCAGTAGGAATCATAGAATTCTATTTATCATTCCGCATATTTACAAAAGGAAATTACGTAAGAGTTAAACGCATGACACAAATACAGATGTTCAAATATTACCAAAAACAGCCCATTCATAGGAGCCGGGATAGCTCAGTCGGTATAGCGACTGGCTTGCGGGCTGGACAACCGAGGGGTCGGAGTTGAAGTCCTAGTAGGGTCAAGAATTTTCTTTTCTCCACTAAGTCTAGATAGGTTCTGGGGTCCACTCAACCTCATATCCATTAAGTCTAGATAGGTTCTGGGGTCCACTCAACCTCATATCCAATGGCTACCGGCGGCTCTTTCTCCGGGGTAAAGCGGCAGGGGCGTGAAGCTGATCACTCACCTCCATATAGTGCCGAAGTGAAGACAATGTGGATCTATACATGCACTTCCCCTTACGCATCTATGGTGTAGTGCTTAATTGGTTAAGCACAGGGCAGCCTTGCCTTTTAGAATCCCATTCACATTCATTTTCACTGTCAGGCGATGGTTTCCTGAAAAACTGAAGTGTGATGATGGCATCTCTTCATCACCTGTTCCTTCTTATTACCTCCTATTCTATTTCTCCTTCGTGTTCGTCTCCTTCTGTTTCAACACATGATGTGCTATTCTGTTAAAAATGAACAGTGTAGCGGTGAACCACAGACTCAAGATTGGGTATGTGTGTAGTACGAAACTCATACACTTATGCGTCATGTAGTAGCGAGAAAACTTATTCCAAACCAGCAGAAGGAAGAACTGAATGGACTAAGGCACGAATAAATAACAAGATATGAAAATAAAATAAAATAAAATAAAGTATTTGGTGTAAATTACATTCAACACAAATAAGACCTAATATCCAGAAGTGAAAAGCGGGATATAACGTAGTTTACTCCTTTGAAAGTAACAGACGCTTAAGAGCTACATGTCGCCAGTAATTTCAGGGTCGAAGAATAAGCCAAGCAAGAAACCAGCAAGCAGAGCTTTCAACGGACCACGTGGCATTATATCCCTCTCAGCCGTTGAGAGAACTCAAATCCTATAACATTCAGAATTCATTGCAGAACTGAGACTCCATTTATAAAAGAGGCAAAGAAAAGTTGAATAAAATATTATGAAAGCTATAAAACGATAAACCAAGCCGTCATAGTGGCCCGTAGGATATTTGCTATACCGAGACATTCCAGAAGCTCAGCTAAGAAAATATCGGAGCTTCAAAGAAGGTAAAAATTGTAGAAGTTATAAGTAAATTCTGATATTCCTTTATTAGACTAAGAGCGTGTCTTAGCACTTTTTCTCACAGGGCTCTCGTTTCCTATAAGAACATCATTATACTACCACAGTCAATAAGTTCGTGAAATGGCCGCCAATCACGTTGCAGTGCACTACAGCGGATAGGTTGAGGCTCGATAAGATGCCCTGTCGGTTCATCTCTCGTCACAGCAAGGGTCAGTTATGTGCAAACAGTGTAAGTAGAACTATGACCTCTATTGTGAACTGAAGTTAAATGCAAGTGCCGGAAATTGAAAATGTGGCAGTTTGAAGAAAGGGCAAACATCAAGTTCTGCCAAAAACTAGGCAAATCCCCTAGCGAAATATTCCTCGTAGGAAGACTTGGCTGTTGCTACACGACAACGCCCCTGCATATCGCTCTGTTCTTGTCCAGGAGGAAATGACAAGGCAACAGGTCACCGTTTTGCCACACCCTCCGTACCTACCTGATCTCGCACCATGTGATTTGTTTCTCTTTCAACGCTTGAAAGCAAAGCTACGTGGTCGTAGATTTCAGTTTTCCGAGGAGGTGGTCATTGCCACAAGAGACGCCGTACGGGAATTTCCTGCCAATATGTTTCAGCAAAGTTTTCGGCAGCTATATCAACGTTGGCAGACTTGCATAGCGGCCAACGGCAACTATTTTGAGGGCCGATATGGATCTGTGTAAGTGTATGTGAATACCTTGCAATATGATGCGATAAAACCACATTCCACGAACTTAATGACTCTACCAGGTACAGAATGTGAGGTTCTCACAACGGTGGTTATGAAGAGTCCTGTCTTCTGGAACATAACGCTGTGTAATCCGTTGAAAAACAAAGGCTCTGCTTACCATCTGCTTTCACGCTGGTTTCTTGCATGGATTATTCTTCGACTCTGAAGATGGAGGCGGCATGTTCCTCCGAAACGTCAGTTGAGTTTCAACTGACTATACGGCATTATATCGCAGAAGATAGTACTCTTCATCAAATAACTATTTCCTACGAAGTACGCTATTAAACGGCAAGGGTTTAAACAACAACAGCGTCCATGTTCTCGGTTATAACAGACAGAATAGGCTATACGAAATACAACCACACATCAAAACGGAACGTCTGGCAATAACACTGCAATAGTTCAAAGGATCTCCACAGTGCGTATCTGTTAGAAAATAAAATTTCTTGGGTTCGGTATCTCTCACACTCTCTTTTCTGGGAACTCTGCTAAAGAAACACAAAATCTCACGTACACGTCTCCTTTCCTTTTTCTTACTACTTTCACTGCCTTTCCTCATTTTTTCCTCCCTTCTCTCCATTCCTTCGCTATATTGTAGCCTACGCTAGCTCGTTTCATTACGTTTACTACTGGACATTAAGCTTCGATGAAAGGGATAGATTAATAAGATTTTTAACGGTCTGGGACCTTCATGGCTCAGTACTATTTAGATGACAAAGGAGAAGTGGCACGAGCATGAGGTAAAGTCGAATGGTCAGCTTCGGTTTTCCTACTCCCCTGCACTCACATTTCTTGTACGCGACAGAGCAAGATCATAGTCTCCGCACAGTCTGTCACACTCAGGACATGGATGTATGTACTCGTTCATTGTGTGCTTTTGCTGGTATGTGAACGGAGGGGCAGTGTGATGGGCCTATCTCCCATCCAAGGAGTCTTATCAAGAATCTACTAGAAGATTCATAGTTTCGGACGTAAATTCTGAACTGGAACAGGGTTGAGGTCCTAACCCGTAATGATTGAAGAAGTTTTACTTCTTCGGACGAAAGTTTGTTTTTTTAATTTATACAAATAATTAATTTCTTTTATGATTAAGAAAACATCGCTAGCCGAAAAACTTCAATATTGCTGCACTTACTTACTTACTTATTCATGGAGCTGGGCCCTTCTGGAGGAGCCGCCAATTCTGCAGCTACTCAAGAATTTCCCAGCATTTTATGGAACCCGAAGGTTCATTATCGTGTTCACAAGAGCCCTCCAGTGTCATTATCCTTAGCCAGATCAATCCAATCCATCCCATCTCATCCTATCTCTCTAAGATCCATTCTAATATTGTCCACCCACTTACCCCTTGGTATTACCAGTGGTCTCTTTCCTTCTGGCTTTCCCACCAATATCCTGCAAACATTGTTCTTCCCCATTCTTGCTTCATGCCCTGCCCATCTCATTCTCCTTGACTTGATCATTCTAATTATACTTGGCAAAGAGTACAAGTTATAAAGCTCCTCACTGTGCAGTTTTCTCCAACCTCCTGTCACTTCATCTGTCTTTGGTCCAAATATTCTCCTCAAAATATTTCTGCACATCAGCTCCAAAGAGCGTAAACTCATCAATATGATTATGGAGCGCAAACAGGAGCCCGGACGGCCCAGTCGATACAGCGACGAGCTGCAGGCTGAAAGGCCAAGAAATTGCGTCAAGAGATTTTTCTTTTCTGCACAGCGTCCAGACCGGCTCCAAGACTAACATAGCTTCCTATTCAGTGGGTACCGGGGATTGTTTCCGCGAAGATAAAGTGGCAGGATCGTGAAGTTGAGGACTCACCTCCGTACAATGCAGAGGTTAAGAACTCTGGAACTATACCTTCACTTCCCATACATCTTCACGGCTTTGTTATTAATTAATTGCGCACAGAGAAAACACTACCTCTGCCTTATGAGGTGTAAATACGTTAGTTCCTCTGTGTTAACGTGAATGAGCTCTGCACTTAACTTGCGGCGAACAGTGTGCCTGATCTACAGGCAGTTTCTGAGTAGCCCAATACTAGCTTCATGCAAAGTCGGAGCTACATTGGGCCGATACGGGATAGATCTGTAATCGCCGGACAACTCCTGTGCAGGTCCTCATTACAAATTTTCATGCAATTACAACAGCAATTAGATGAAATACGTGGACTTTCCGACCGATAAAGACACCTCTCGACGATACTGCATTTAAGCGGACTGCTGCTCTAGTTCAACTACTGGCTATACGTACACAACACAGCTTCACCGATCTTGGTCGAAATCACCACATAGTCTGCGACATGTTTCGGGCGCATGTTGCCATTATCAAGTACATATGATGATCTATACAAATTGTTACACTGTAGTCTAGCACTGTATGGTCCGTGAGGGTTGTAAGTCTAAATAATTGTCATTCAACCAATTGTCTGTGCCTGTTAAATTTTAAATTTTGATATAAAATGTTTCTGAACTTTCAAGATGATGTAAAAATATATATATGACGTGGTACTCCTATGTGCTGCTTTGTGTTTACCGTGAAGATGCATTTCGCAGATGCTGGCATGGTTAGGTGTGTCCTGGTCGCCAATGTGTGTGTGTGTGTGTGTGTGTGTGTGTGATCACCAAAAACAGGTTACATATATGTTTAGATGTACAGACCTCAAGTGCCGTATAATAGTAGCCTACAGCGTAAAAATTTGCTTACGTCATCACAAGTAACTGAGAATGGCCCTGTGTGACTGAAACATGTCAGTGATTTCGACAAACATCTTAATTCTGGATTGAAGAACATATTTTGTGTATTAAGTCTCACCTTTGAATTATGCACAAAAATGCATAATAATAGATATGATAATCTCTGCAAAAACACATTGAAACTGATCATGTTCTATGCTATCCGCAGAATCTTTTGAACGCCTGAAAGAATATTAATTTAAAAAATATGGAAAATGAAGAAAACGTTTTACCAAAAAAAATGTGGATTAAGCCATTTTGAGTCCAATAACCGAGACCCCTACGCATTGATATTCTGAAATGAAGAAATGGGCATTGAGATAGAACGAGTGAGACCTCCTGTACATAGCCTTTATATTGCTTTGGTTAACACCATGACACAAGTACACTCAAACACATCAAAATACATAATTTGCGAACATGCATTCGCGTTGAAATGTGACAGTTCAACTAGAGAATATAGGCAAATGGATGCACAGTAAGTTACATGTTGAGAAAATTGGTTACCCTAATCAAGACACAGGATTAGATGGTCTCTGATGCGTAAGAACAATATTATAATACCATAAAAATAAAATGAAACATATATAATAAAAAGGGAGACAACGGTCTCCTATACTAGCGAACATTTGAGGCTCAAGAAACGTACAATAATTTTCACATAAATTTTTGAGACACAAATGTGTATTTATTTGTAGAATAACAATTGTATTGTAATAATGAATCTAACACCAATTTAATGTATTATTCTGAAAAGTAATTTAAATAATTATGGAAGAATTGAAAATGTATTATCCAAATGAAGGCCTTTCGAATTCGATTCCTTGCAAAACAAATTTGGAAATTCCTCTCGAATTTCCTTTAAGTATATAGAACATTCAAGTGAATACACTCGTGTACTTCAGAAAACTGTCTTTCATTGTATAAGTACAGTAGAACTTGGTTATAACGTCATCAAAGGGACCTAAAAATAGTGTCGTTATAAACGAATGTCGTTGTAACCGAAATGGGCACTTCCACAGTAGCCTTACATTAGTCACGTAAAAATCTACCAAAAACCGAGTTTAAATTTTGCATTTTTTTAGTGAAATATGTAGTTAAGTACAGACTAACGTAACATTAACGTGGAATTGCCCAAATGTGTAATATCAAAGACATATTACAGCGCTTTTCACTGACAATACACACCGCATTAATACTGTATATTAAAGGTAGGCCTACTCACCAAATTACAGTAGATTACATCAATTGTTGTGCCTTACTGTACCTAGATACGAGTACAGTAATCAGTTATCTTCATCTGTTTCCTGTTACTTGCCCAATACACACTTTCTAAATTAAGTTCAATGTCCATATCAGAGAAATTCAGGAATAAAAATGACGTTAGATACGAGGTTGATGCATTTGTGCATGTCGTACTAAGCAAGGTATAAAAACAGTTGCTTTATGACGAATTAGTTCGTACCATTGAATATTTGACACAATAGACAAGATGTCGCAGAAACCGATGTTGCTATAACCAAGTTTTACTGTAGTTGCTTTAGAGAATTTAGGCTACACATATGAGAGAATATAAGCATGCATTCATCACGAATATAACGGCCGCTTTCATCACTGAGTTCAAGAGAATTATTTGCAACACAGAGTAAGGTAAATGTTTCAATACCTTCATAAACGCGACTCGGGAGACTATAACGTTTACTGCAAGCGTTCAGACCAAATTGCGGATATTCGTTAATTACAAGTAGGGAGCAGTAAGTCTACCGAAATACGTATATACAGGCCTATAACTATACACACAAACAAAGCTATTGGGTGATAGTAAGAACGCAATAGGGATTAGGCTTAATGAAATTCTGGCGCACTTCCTACATAAAGTTCGCAGGAATTGCATCAGGTCTACTGTGTCGTGCGAAAACATTGGGATCGTTAATTAATAACCATTCACGGCCACTTTCTGTCTAGCTAGCTAGCTATCTACCTATGGCTCTGCGGTTCTTTGTATATATCGGTTGTCTGGATGAAAGGTATCGAAAATGAAAAGTGTATATCTCGGAAAGTAATTGTCATACACGTATCCGGTTTATGTCATCGGAAAGAAAAACCCTTACTTTTTTTTCCGTGCCCGGCTTACGCGCATGCGCCGCCACATTTCTCCCACCATGTTAGAAATCACTTGGACATAGTGATGGCTGGGAGATAGATCGGCAGATTGGATCAATCGCTTGGCCTCCTAGGCTCCCAGGTCCCCACATTTAACACCATTGAATTCTTTGTTGTGGGGTTATGTGAAGAACACTGTCTATCACGTTAATATCAACGACCTGCAACACCTGAAAGCCAGTTTAAAGGACGCTGTGGCTACGGTAACACCAAACATGTTTCAAATCTGGTATTTGTCGTGCCACCAAGGGAGTCCAGGTTGAAATTTATTGAGAAAGTTATATACTCAGAAAGAACTTTGATAATTTCCTTTGTAGATGTGTAACCCATAAATGTGTATAATAAAAGCTTTCTGAGATATAATTATTTTAGATACCTTTCATCCGGACACTCTGTATATATGGAGGCCTATAACTATACAAAAAAACAAAGCTATTGGGTAATACTAAGAACGCAATAGGGATTAGGACTAATGAATTTCTGGTGCACTCCAACATAAAGCTCGCACGAATTGCCTTAAGGCGCATCCACATTACTCGTGCTCGTGCTCGTGTGACTCGCTATGCTCGCGAGTAATGTGGACGATATGACAAATTTTAAAATTTAAATTTAAAAACTATAGCCAATAAATTAAAATACGACTACAGCCTATACACACTATGAGTAATATACGGATCCTCACGTGCCGAAGCCTGGCGAACAAGTGAATTAGTGTGAACGAAGATTTACGGGCACGAGTAATGTGGACGCACCTTTAGCCCTACTGTTTTGTAAGAAAGCATTCGGACCGTTAGCGCTACATCCTGTGTACGGGTACATAATATTGCACACTTTGTGACACCAAACAAGGCGGGAAACGTAGAGAGGATAAGGTAGGATAGTAAAAAACTACCGATGCTATAGAGTGTCTTTACCGAAAGTTAAGCAGTTCCACTCCTCCGGGACTTCAGAATTCTAGCGACCACAGACTATCGGAACAAGAATGTGCTTATTCACCCTTGCCCAGGAACTTCTGTTTCAGGACTCTAATTTCCTAGGCAGCGACATATGACAAAGATGTTCAGCAAACGCTGCCTAGAATATGTAAAGCGATGCAGAGAACGATAATAAATAGAATTAGAAAGGATACCAAGATTCAACGAGTCACGATAGCGCAGTCAGTGTAGCGACTGGCTACGGGCTGAATGACTAGGGGTCGAATTTCGAGTACCAGTAGGGTCAAAATTTTCTCTTCTCCAAGTCGTCCAGACCGGCTCTGAGGTCCGCACAGCCTCCTATACAATAGATACCGGGGGCTCTTTCCCCGGGGATAAAGCGATCGGGGCGTGAAGCTCACCACTCCCTTTCAACTAGTGCCGAGATCAAGAAAACATGGATCTATACATCCACTCCCCTATACGTCTTCATGGCATAGTGCTTAGTTAGTTAAGCACGGGGACAACTTTACGTTTTACAAAAATTCAATTGTATAAGGTAACAACAGCTCCTATGCTAATGCATGGAAGTGAAAACTAGACCCTGAATGGATCTGATGGACGGAAAGCAGCAGTTATGCGCTTCTAAGGCGTGTCTTTGGATGTACACCTATGCGCTGTATATGCAATGCATTACAGACATATGCTTTGGTAACAAGGATCTAAGGCTACAAAAACACATGGCATAAACACATCTTAAGAAGAGACTCTTCAAGATTGACAAAAAAAAAAGAATAAGAATTACTAACCACACGAACAAATGTTGGACTACCGCTAAGGAGATGGGAGGATAGCCTCTGAGACAAAACAGGCTAATAGAGGTCTGCCTCGATGTACATGATGACGATGATGATGATAATAGAAGCTGTTGATGCAGTTTCAGTGTGTTAGGCATTGTGACGATTTTTTACGCGTTACAGTGTTCTAACAAAGCAAAATATTTTCCCTGGTCGCCATTCTGTTGCTTCATAACGTGTACTCTTCTCCAAGTATAATTAGAATGATCAAGTCAAGCAGGATGAGGTGGGCAGGGCATGTAGCACGAATGGTGCAGAAGAGGAATCCTTATAGGATATTAGTGGGAAAGCCAGAAGGAAAGAGACCACTGGGAAGACTAAAGCGTAGGTGGGTGGACAATATTAAAATGGATCTTAGAGAGATAGGGTGGGATGATATGGATTGGATTGATCTGGCTCAGGACAGGGACCAGTGGAGGGCTATTGTGAACACTGTAATGAACTTTCGGGTTTCATAAAATGCTGGGAAATTCATGAGTTGCTGCAGAGTTTGCGACTCCTCAAGAAGGGTTCAACGCCGTTCTGTTGCTTTCCAGGTTTGTACAACAATGCCACCTCATCATCTCACCTGGCAACCACGTTGCTATTGTAGGTGATAGGGAATTAAAAATCTGCATTTTAGAAGCATCAGGACTGATGTATACTTAGATATAATCACATCAGCTCCTCAGCCCCTTTTCTTCAGAGATACAGTCAACAGACCGAGGTGAAGTTTGTTCATACAGAGTTGTACGTACGAACAAATCTGTCAGGCAGCGTCTTGCGACACTGCCACACATTTATAAAGGTGCTGGAGAGTCAGAACTGTACACAGACGGATCGACATACACATCTTGTTATTGAAATTCCAAAGAAGAAGGCTGACAATTTTGAAATAGGCCGAGCATGAGAAACGGATTTATTTGGCTCAGACTGGGATTCTGTGGCGCATTCCTGTACACATGATAATAACAAACAAAAAAAAACTCTTTGGTTTTAGTCCACAAGCGAACTATACCGACCGAGCGACCGCCGCTTGTAGGCGAAGTTAATGCCAAATTTAGCTGATAGAGGGTGTCGCGTGGTCAGCACAACGAATCTCCAGGGCCGTTAATTACGATTTTCTAGACCGGAGACGCTATTTCCTTAAAATAGCTCCTCAATTATCCTCACGATGCTGAGCTTCATAAAAGCTTAAGAATGATTTCATAATTAACCTCACAAAAAGCGCGGAATTTGACTATATGAGCGACTATTATCTCCACAAGAATGACTATTTTTCCATTAGTTCTAAAACTCTTGTTAGTGTGAAATCAACAAACATCGATTCTATATTCTTGAATGACCGTGGAGTTAGTCCACAGTGGCAGACATCATTAACTCACAACGGGACAGCCAGAAGTCCAGCCACGTTTTAAATTGACACCTGTCGAATATGTTCACAGCGTTACAGCTACACGAAACTGTTTGGGTGTGAATAGCATTCAAAATATGACATAACTTTATACGAACCGCCACAGTAATGTTCTCAGTTTATCCGAGATCGCAACATGTGGTGTTCATTGTACATGACGTTGTGCATATGGAAAGCCAGTGGCGCTAATACGCGCTTCCAATTTTGGTTCATATAATTGGATCCGAGTCGCTCCAATGCCTTTTAGAGAATCTGTTTAATTGGTCAGTGATTCAAAGCATTGCCCCAAGGTGACTAAATTGCTCTGATTAATGTAACAATGACTGAAACAACGATACCGCGCTGCGCGAGACAAACTGTCAACAGCAAAAGCAACACTCTATCGGCTATGTTCCGGTGTTAAACATTTCTGACGAAATCATAATCAGTTCTTCACAAATGAGGTGCTTTGTAATCGGTGGAAAATTTCAAAGCGCACCCACATGCTCCGAAACTGAATGAACAAATGATAGTTTCGACTGCCATGTTCGATGCATGTATTACCAGACAATTTAGTTTCAAATATTTTGTTCCTGGACATTGATTATAGCCCTGTTTTTATTTAGAACATCTTCCTGCTTATATTTTAAAACACAATGTTTCGGAGACTGGATTCTGTCTCCATCTTCAGATAAAAGCTATCCAGTTCGGCCTAATCGCTAGAGCTAGTCCCTACCTCCGGAGATAGGGACTAGCCCTATCGATTGGGCCGAACTGAGTAAGTTTTACCTGAAGACGGACACAGAATACATTCTCCGAAAAGTTGTGTTTTGAAATATAAACAGGACTTTGTTTTTATCTAAAAACAGGATGGATATGTCCAGAAATATAATATTTGTACCAATGTACCAATGTCACAAACTTCTAGATCTTATTTAGTTTCACTTGATTATCAGGATTAACAAAAAGCAGTTTCAACCATCAATTGTATACTTTCTGCTGACCGACTCTTAGGCTCCTAACGAGCTCATTTCAATTGTGCAACTTCTAATGAGATGAGAGAAGTGTCTTCACGCCTGAAACACCTTCATGGTCCATTTCCTTCCCCAATTCATCCCTACGCATTTCGGTGTATGAAAGGAAAGGCAGTCTCTTACGACAATGGATTATTATGTCCTTACGAAATTCTGCGGCAAGTCATGTCGCTGGAGGACATGCTTGCTCCTTGGAGTTTTGAATCCCCATCCATCGACTATCAATGTATTTATTCACGTAATTACTGACGCTGTCGAATGGTAGGATGTGGGAAGAAGTGTTCGTTGCGTATTCTCTTATGCTGTTCTAGCGTTTGCATGGAAGGACTCAGAAAACCCCATTCCAATCTCAATCAGTACAGCCGGTCATCAGAATGACATTCGTACCTGGAACCTCATAAACACGAAGAACCACAGCGTTCGATAGTGCAAATATTAGCAGAAATAATACATTAAAGGAACAACATGAATTGGGACCTGTGTTTTGATTCAAAATGTGAAACGTTGCTAGCTTCAAAATCTGAAGCAGGCTCCAATCGATTTCTCATACCCAGTTATAAATTCAGTAAATTAAGACAGAAAACAAGGACACCAGATGCCCCCCCCCCCTTGAATTTCGGTAAAAATCTCAACTGTTGTTTGTGTTGCCAGGAGTACAACAGTTCTTCCATGTAAGACACAATAGAACCGAATGAGGGATGGTATTATTAGTTTTGTCATGTGTTAAGTGACTAGGCACTTCCGTTCTCCGTGTCACAATATTTTATCACTGCTGAGGGCTGGATTATGTTTTTCGAGAGTACCATTTGTCCACCTCTTATCTTGCGCTTCCTTGCTCGACTAGAAGTAACACAATTCATTACCTAGTTCGTACAGTCTTTCGATAACAGAAACCAAAACCAGGTACACGACATCTTACAATTAAAATAACTTCGTCCAAAGTCTGAAGGAGGAGGCAATGTCTCATAAAATATATCCCTCCGCTCAATCTTCATCCTTTATAATTCGTCAACAAGAAAAGCTTTTGTCCTGGACAACGGATTTACTCCCCTCGAGTTAAATCTTTGTTACCGCTAAAAGCATAGACTTTTTATTCACTGCTGTCATGGCTTTGTCCATGGCGTATTTCGCTTTTTCAGTGCAAGTATCTATCTCCCACCCCCCTTCACATCCACAGGGAATATAACACAGGCAGGCAACATATCATTTCATCTCTCGCCCGCTCTCACACCAAACTAAAGGCTACTGAAAAAATATAACTTCTTAAACATGTTTCTCACATCACACGTTTTAATGAACTCCAACTTCTATAACATACAACAATGCAAACAAAAGCTGGCAGCTCTTTAACCTAATGACTGACATACGAGATTTAGTTCATGGTGAGAATTCAATATTAAATTCATTTTACTTATCATTAAATTCAGGTTCTAATATCATGAACATGTTTAGCCCACTTTTCTTATTTTGAAAAAAAAATTAAAGCACATTATTACAGGACCTTGCTGTCTATGTATCCCCCTATTTTTTGCTAGGAGGTTTATGTAACCAACTTGCTCTCTGTGTGTCCGTGCATCCCTCTCAATTTTGTCGGTTTCTGTGTGTTCCGTGCCGTATCAAAGGTAAGCAGGCAATTAGGACATAGATCATTGAAGGCCGCAGTGCGAGGACCAGATTTTATGGTCTGCCCCTTACACATACATACATACATACAAAGCAAACGATTAGTTCTTCTCAGAACATATTGTATATTACATACCACGGTGACGCCGCACGGTTATATGGCGCGTAACAAAATGCAGGGCTTTATGCCTAAGACCAAACAACGGAGGCCATAGATTGCGCTATGGATCATTACGTATGCGGTATCCTAGCAACCGTCAGAGAGTATAAGGACTAAATAAAATGGGAAGACAGGTGGATTTTATACCACACAAGAATCAATTTATGCGGATATATGCGTAGTTACAATGAACGAGAACGGTAACCTGAGACCATCCATGTTTCTTCACCTGTAATCTATTGTTTAACACGCCGAAACAAGATATGCATGTGTATCACCACAAGAGTAGAAGGAAATTCTCAGGCTTATGGGAATGTTTCTCTACTGCATGCAGTTTTCACACAAAGCCTAATTGCTGAAGCTAATTCTTCAATAAAGTCATAGCCTCCGTTCCAAGTAACACTAATAAATATATGTACTTAAAGATATTTATATTCTGTTAACGTTTGTGATTGGTACTTTAAAAAGAATCCTCCAATTATTTCAGCAGTAATTTAAAGGATATTTAATTTATAGAATAGGATAGAAGATTGCTTGCTAAGAATTATTAAACTTCTCATTTATATATATGTTTGGTTCGAAAAATAGAATTCTCCACTGACGAGAGAGAATTAATATTCCTGTAGGAATTCTGTTAACATATTTCAGATATTCAAAATTCATATCCTCTCATAACAAATTATTTAAGGGCAACAGCTTAAGAAGGTAAAGGTCAGATATCGCCTTAAGGAATATATACGTTCAACCTTTGAAATTATAAAATTAAAAAAATCTTAATTAACTCAACTTCGAAATGTGGCACAATTTCATACTGGTCACTTTTACCCTTGCAAGGCCACCCCATAGCTCAAGTGGTTAGTCGCTGGCTTCCCTGTGACGCACTTCTTTTCTTTAGATGATGGGGCACATTTTCACCTATCCGGATATGTCAACAATCAGAATATGCGCTATTGGAGTGGTAACAATCCCAGAGAGCTCCATGAGAGGCCACTTCACAGTGATAAGGTTACAGTATGGTGTGAGTTGTCGAGAGTTGGAGTTATTGGCCCTTATTTTTTTGAAGAAGACAATCATGCAGTTACTTTCAATTCACAGCGGTATGTGGACATGATTAAAAACTTTTTCGAACAAACTCTTGAAGAAATGCATCTAGGAAATGTCTGGTTCCAACAGGATGGTGCCACGGCCCACACAGCCCGAGCTCCGATGACAGTTTTGAGGGCAAAATTCCCCGGACGGCTCATCTCGCTTCGAGGTGACATCCCGTGGGCAGCGCACTCACCTGATCTAACGCCCTGTGATTTTTTATGGGGATACCTCAAGGCAGAGGTTTTTAAACATCGCCCCACAAACCTGCTTCAGCTGAAGAACGTTATTCGGCAAGAAGTAGCCCAAATTCCGGTGCACATGTTGGAACGTGCAGAGGGGAACTTCAGAAAACGGTTGCATCGGTGCATGGAGAATGGTGGCCACCACCTTCTGAGACATTTTGTTTAAAACTACGTGATTTAAAATTTTAAAGTATATTCTTTCATTAGCTAAACAATAATTTTCCTTTTATTCGCCTTCAAAAAAAGGAAGTTTCTACGCCCCACCCTATATATCTTTAAAAACGCACAATATATTCAATCCGTAATGAAACTACTTTCACTTTTATTTCTGCTCCTTACAACATGTTTTGGCCACCACAAGCGTCCATTATCAGGTGTTCCGTCTACGCCAAAATTATTGCACTGTGTAACATGTATAAAACATTTACTTATCTATATACTTGCAAATGTTACGTTTCTTGTTTAATTTACTAGATGTACACTCAACATTTATTTGCATTGATTATTGTCACTCACTTTATAATGTGCACATATTAACCGTCTTTTAATGCATACAATCTCACTCATCACTTCACACTACATGTTTCGGCATCATTCTGCCATCCTCAGGTATATTAATCACGTTCAACTATTGCACTGCTTGCCATCAAGTGTCCATTTATAAAATGATATAAATGTGTGTTCGTTTTGTTCATTAATAAAATTTATATATTAAAATTTGTTAAGATCTATCATCTTACATGTCGTATATCAAACTCGTGTGTAATGCCATTCATCCGCTATGGAAGTCGTTCTTCTTATGTTTTAATTGTGTATATACTGCGTCTTATGGTGTGTCTTTCTTATGTGGCTGCGTACATTGTACGCAGCCACGAATCAGTGCAACAGGATGCTAAAATACAACAATGTCACTCACTTTCTAATTTAATTTTCGTTTGAAATTTCTTAAAATTTCTTAAAATGTCTTAAAATGGCATTATTCTTACACCTCTATTAGGAGCCTTGTCCACTTGTCCAAATGATACAGTTCTGTGTTGCGGCTTGATGTTCGTGTGTTTCTTCTGCCCGTAAGCCCTTTCTTTGTGTTATCATTTGTTCCTATTTGTATGTTGTTCCTTGCCCCTGCGTATGATGTTACCTCTCGGGTGTGGATGTTCAACAGATGACCATTCTTTCAGAGATCTGCTGTTTTATTTATTCATTTACTTATTTATTTATTTTTATTTGTTTATTTATTTGTGGTTTATTTAACAACGCTCTCAGTAGCTTAGTACCGTCAAACTTGTTGTGATGTAAAATGTTATGGAATCGTTTCTTTCGCTGCCTTCAGAAACTGTAAGCGGTATTTCCGTATTCCGTATTGAGGGGGTGGGTTTCCCCATGCACTTAGACCGGTTAGTGGTCCATTGTGCGTCCCCCTTTAATAACTACTGTCTCCATACCCTACCGGTACTGGTGCCTACTACCAGCCCCTTTCTGCCAGCGAGGTTCCAACCTCCTCTGGCAGTGGTATCTAATAGTTAGTCCCTTTCTGTCAGAGAGGTCCCCCCTCCCCTGGCAGTGGTACCTAATACTTCCCCCATCTACCGGAGGAATTGGAAACTACTTGGGCGGGAAACGTTTGCCTAATTTTGCTCAGAGGTCTCCTAGAGACATGAGGTTCTTTTACGTGCCGTAAATCTACGACACGGGACCCACGGCTTAAAGTCCCTCCCGGAGGACTTGTTCCCTGAATTTTTCCGCCCTTAAATTTCCACGACCTCCGGCGGGTTTGAACCCGCGTACCTTGAGTCATGAGGTGGGAACCTTACCCCTGGACTACGGAGGCCGCTAACTGTAAGCGGTAAATACAGTAAATGTAAAATTACAAGCGAAATTTTCGGCCGTATGAGAAGAAAGAGATGGGGCCTCATAAAGGGATTAAAAATCATTTCTCTTCGCCCCAGCTTATGCGTAACTCTCCGCTTCCCGGCTCTTCTAACGAGGTCACTGCCGCACTGGAGTGCTTATGCGGTCACTGACATGTCAATAACAGTCCCCGCAACTTCGGGGATGTGCCAATTTCCGACGAAGTTGTCATAATTCAACCTTACGGACCGAATACTCTTACATCCCACAGTCACTAAAGTCATGTGAGATTTCTTTGAAATACGTACACGGATGATTTAATCAGTAACTGAATTGCATAAACTCAGCAACATTGCGGTGTTCGAGAAATATAAATATACGGAGCTGTGATCATACAAATTTTATACCGATATTACTTTCTGACAAGTAGACTTTGTGGGTGTTTCTGGAATAAAAATGTCGGTATAGCGACTGGCTACGAGCTGGAGGATTAAGGGGTAGGAGTTCGAGAATCTTCTCTCCTCCAAATCGTCCAGATCGGCTCTGGTGTCCATACAACTTCCTATCCAATGGGTACCGGAGGCTCTTTCCTCTGGGGTAAAGCGGCAGAGGAGTGTAACTGACCACTTGATTCGAGGTAATACCAAGGTCAAGAAAATATGGATCTATACATCCATTTCCCCATATGCCTTCATGGCGTTGTGCTTAATTCGTTGAGCACAGGGTAATGCGCTAAAAGCCAACCGATGTTTCGGAGGAACATGTCGTTTCCATCTTCCGGACCGAAGAATAAGCCTAGCAAGCGCAGCTTCATATTGGTTTCTCGGTTGACTTATTCTTCGTCCTTAGGACGGAGGCGACATGTTCCTTTGAAACGCTGACTGAATGTGAACAAAGTACACGGTGTTATAGTCCATAAGATAGAGCTCTTTACAAGCGCCGCTGTCAGAACCTCACATCCTAAAAACTTTATTGGTTTTTATTTTCTTTACATAGCATATATTAAAAGAAGGCATAACGTGAATATCATATCTGTCAGTCCAGCCGCATGTTTCAACATCGTAACGACTTTATGGATGTCGATATAAGTTTAGTACCAAGCCTCTTCACTAGAAGTTGTCAAGAAGCTTTAATGTTTTCTTGTCCCAGTAAAATATAGCTCCTACTTTACAAGATAAACTTGAATGTAATCAGTTTTCTCAATAATATCATAAAGATAGCTGGGACCCTATGTATGGTACAAAATACATATCCATTTACGGTATACAACTTCAATTAAAAGCTTTCTAGATATGTTAAACACTTAAAAATTAATGATAAAACTATTTCATGTTAGCTCATTGAATTTCACATTTCGCTAATTCGTTCGACTACCGCCTTCTAGCGACTGGCATAATATACATATTTGTAGAACTTACCACAGATAAATTAACATCGACATCAATGAAGCATAAAAAATAAGAAAATTTACATTTGGAAAATATGCGAGCTGCAGTTTAAAGAATATTTATTCGTCCTTGTCCTCAGTACCATAGTTACCTTCCGTATGCCTGTTTTATAAACAGAATCCGAATGGAGCAAATTTTCTCAGAGATTATAGATCACGTAAAACTTCATTTCTATGCCGATTACAGTGTCCACGAGGTCAAGGTATGAACTGTCTTCGCTCGCTCGAATGCTTTCATCGTGTGTTCGAATCCCATTCAAGGCATGAATGTCTGTGTGCGTTTATTCAGTGTTTGTGTTGTCACCTGTAGGTAGCTGCCTTGCGACAGGCTGATCCTCCGTTCAAGGAGTCATATCGACTGTGTATAGAATTAATAAACTTAAAAGAATGTCCAAGGTCCAACAAAAGGACTGTAGAGCCATAGACAGATAAAACTACATTTCTGGAATGGGTTAGACGGCTCAAGGTTACAGAAATTGCCCATAATTCCGGGATAACAGGCCCAAACATCCCACATTCCGACAATAAACTGGCAAGCCCAGATAAATTTGAATGAATGATGTTTAAAACAGTGCAGAATAATAGAAGGAAATATGATAAAGGGAATTCTGAAATTAGTACGTTACTGTCCTGCGAAAAATAGTAATTATTGCTCGAATTGATTTGCGGTAGATTAGAACGTCGATACTGTATGATCAGTTTCAATGTAGGGGTTTTAGCTTATAAAAGATGCCTACATATCGGACCTTAATATATTCCCTGTTCCAAACGCAGGATGGTTCTGAGCGCTGAGTAGGGAAGGAGTCCTGTCATGATACCATTATTGCACTGTACCTTAAAAAAACCTACAAAGACATCAGTAAGAACAATCGGTCTCCTAACAAAGAACTAAAGCTAACACCGCCCTAATACGATGCAAGGCTACTAACCTCATACCTCCAAAGGAGGTCACTGAGCAAAATTGCGGACGTTTGCCGCCCGACAGCAGTCACTAATACCTCCGGTAGATGGGGGAAGCATTATAGATACTTCTCAGCCAGTAGATCCGGTCTCGCTGGCTGGGCGGGACTGATGGTAAAGCACCAATACCGGTAGGATATAGAGGCTGGTAGAAATCATAGAGGGAAGCACAATGGACCACTACTGGTCTAAATGCATGGGGAAACCCACCCTCTCTAATAACTAACTAACTAACATTCATGGGCGTAGTTGGTTGAGGCACTATGCTACAAGCCGGAAGGTTCAAGTGCCGATGAGTTCATGGGATTTTTTCAATTGACCTAATCCTTCCAGCCGCACTATTGCCCTGGGGTCGGATCAGCCTCTAACATAAATGAGTACCAGGAATATTCTTGGGGGGTAAAGGGTGGCCGGCGCGTAGGGCTGACAACCTTGCCGCCATCTGTCAGTCGATTGTCTAGAAAATGTGGGAACCTCAATATCAAACAACCCTATGGGCCTCCACGGCCTGTTACAGGGATCCAGATCCTTCAGAATTAATTTAAATTATCCATTCTTAGACAATACATAATGTATGCAGTTAGGAAAGCGTTACTAAGAAACAACAATAACTACAGTGGTAGAGAAGTTTGAACTCATTAACTTCCTATTCTACAGCAGAGCTATCGGAGGAATACATCTTGTTCCTCGCGCTACTGTCCTCATCTTCAGAACAATTAGTTTCGCCAGGTAAACGCTTCGTTAACTTTGACACTGATTATTCTAAAATAAATTCGCAACGTTCGTTATCTAATCCTTCAGGAAGCATTAACCGAGGCACTTAAGTCACAGAGTGGAGTAATAATAGACTACTGTATTCTGGAACATACCGCCGTGCACTCCGTTGAAAGTCAACCGACGATTCGGAGGAAAATATCTCCTCCGTCTTCAGGGTAGATGACAAGCCGAGAAAGAAACCAGCGTGAAGGTAGGTGGCAAACCACGCTGGATTGTTGCTCGGCTTATTCTTCGAACCTGAAGATGGAGGTGATATTTTCCTCGGAAACGTCGGTTGAATTTCAACGGACTACACGGCTTTATACACAAGAAGATAGTAATCTTGATAACCACGGCCGTGAGAACCTTCAGTTTTATATGGAGTGATGATAGTTCGAAGAACCAAGATTTTGTATAAAATGCCTCAAGAACTGTGACATATTTTACACCACTGATGACGCCAGATAAACCAAATTAAGGTGGTTACAACGTGAAAATAAACATACAGTGCCTCAGAATTACTGGGGTTTTCGACTTTTCCATCGTCCGGTTTTCTAGAAAATACAAAACACAACATTTCGGAAACTGGATCTGTTCCCGTCCTCAGGTGAGGGGGCGGGGGAAACACCCATTCAGCTTGGTCCTTAAGAAAGAGCTAACCTCTGTCACTGGATAATCCCTTCAGATTCACACAGTCATTTAATCCACCTTAGACCAGGCTAATTCGGCGGGAGAAAACAAGAAAATATGCAATAAAAATTATGATAAAGCAAGCACATACGTGGAACTAGGATAAAACATTTCTACCTCCTTTCTATCCTAGTTCCACGCGTGCTCTATCACAAATTTTATTGTATATTTCTTCTTATCTCGTGCCGAATTTGGCCTGGTCTCAGATGATTAAATAGCTGTGTGAACCTGACAGGAGTTGTCCACTGATTTATGTTAGCTGTTTCTAAGAGACCGAATTGAATAGTTGTCTTCCCCCCCCTCACCTGAGGACGGACACAGATCCAGTTTCCGAAATATTTTGTTTCCTAGTTTCTAGAATACCGGACAATGGAAAAAGTCCAAAAATCCAGTAATTCTGAGTGTTATACACCATCGTCAGAACCCTTTAGAATACAGTGCCTGTTTCCACTTGAGATTTATACAAAAGATATTCCCATGTGTCCGTGGTCGTAAATTTTCTCATACGCCTACTCCCGTTTCTCTGCAGCACTTGGAAGTGAGATCTATGCTATTGTGTTTGTGCGCATGTCTGTGAGAGATGTAGGTGCCCTCCGCTTAACAATTTTGCGAACAACTGAGCGGGCTCAATTCCACGAACCTTACTACTTGTACATTACAACATTAGACATACACACATATTCGTAATTTTCAATTTCCTGAAAACGAGGAGACAAATAAGGCGGTCGTGAAAACTTCTGAATTTTAAACAAAATCAGCATTAATACGGATACTGCAGCGTCCAAATATTGAGTATTTAAAATCCGAAAATATTATTTCTATGTGGATTATAGGATAATAATAGGGACGCCGTGAGAAATCTCTATGCTACGATCCGCTGTTTGACAGAGATAGTACAGAAATAAGCTCGCCCACTCGCTACTTTAAGATGTGATTACACTGAACAAAGCAATATAGTCTGCTCATAACGACTATTCCGAATATAAATGGCCACTGCTCGAATTCATAAGCCTATAAATTTGAGTGCATAAACAGTGCTTAGTTGTACTAAATTATAATCCAGTATACAGCACTCCAGAGACTGCTTGCGTTCATTTGAATAGAGAGTAAGCAGGTATAGATTTACATTCTTATTCCAGGACGTTACCTTCCCAGGTTTTTCTTGGTTACAATTTTACCAGGTCATCCACAATTTTCTTTCCTAATTTTATACTAATGCAGTTAACTAATATAGCATTTTTAACAGTAGAACAAGAAGAGAAATTGGAGAATGCCGTCTTCTGGGATGTGACGCCGTATAGATCTTGTGCTAACCGACGTTTCGGAAGAACGTATCGCCTCCACCTTTAGAGTATAAAAATCCGCGGATCGAGGAACCAGCGTGGGCAGGTGGCTGCAGACTGAAGATGGAGGCGATACGTTCCTCCGAAACACCGGTTCACACAAGATCTACTCAGCCCCATATTCCAGCAGACGGCATTCTTCATAGTCACCGCCGTGATAACCTCAAATCTTACAAGAAGAGGATTTATATATGGTAAAGGAGGCTTTATCAAAGGTTAACTTCATCCTTTAAAGCACAGTGTTTGCTATGTACACGACCAGCTTAAAGTTGAAGATCTCTGTATTTTGCACAGAGATTGCTTTTATACATTGCGTATGATTCTCAGAACAAATAGCGGTGGTCTGTCTGAACGGCACTGAGCGGTTGGTCTTTGTGCAATGTAGGTGTAATTTTTCTCTGCGAAATAGGAACTGACTTCTGATGAGAGAAATCTTGGAAGTTTGATGAACTGAAATAACTCAGGATCAGATCCGCAGACAAAGTTGAACAGTACAATGTTAACATTTCAAGCGCTACGAAACAATCAAATTTAATAACAATACTTTACTTTGGTATATATTATCGGTGTCCAGACGCTAGTCTCAATTTCTAGGGTCACGCACACCATCAAATGAAATACAAAGATGGCAGGGTAGACCGAAGCCCTACTTGCATTCAAATGAGGTATCTCGGAATACAGGCCGTGCCATAGCTCAGGCGGTTAGTCGCTGGCTTCCCACCGCGGAGGCCCAGGTTCGAGCCCAGGTCAGGTTAGGTGGAACTTGTGGTGGACAAACTGGCGCTGGGGCAGGTTTCCTCCGAGTACTTCGGTTTCCCCTGCCAATCTTCATTCCACCAATTGCTCCACAATCACCCTCACCTATCATCTGGGGCTGGTACAATACGACAGACGTGACCGCAGTACAAGGAACTTAGGCCCACCCCACTAGCAATAAAAAAAAATTAACTCTGAAGATTCGAAATCAGTAATAACACAACTCATCATCTGGCATGATCCTTGGTAACATCAGCACAACTTTCATACTAACAACGTATTCTTCTAACAGCTATCTAATTCATCCACTCACCCTCACCGTCTTCCGAGTTTCCGTATTCTACGAGCGCTCTCCGCAATTACGTAAGCATTTCTCATCTCCACCATCCGAGCTGTATTTCCAGCTTCATTTGTCTTGGTGCTGTAGCACTATCCTCACAGTACTAGGTGGCAGTATGAATGTCATTATGTAACATTGTCTCTCTGCAAATGTGATGCTTTGCACAAAGTAGAATAGTCTGTCTATGCAATATACTAACTACATCCATTAAAACAAATTTACATTATAAAACTCCTATAGATTATCCACGCAGAAAACCCTGCACACGATAGCTTTCACTCGATGTTGTTGCACATGATGTTTATCTGCAACGTCGGTTAACTAGTATATGTTGACCCTGGAGAAAGGTCAATTACTCTTATCCGGGGAAGCAGGAAACTTGGATCCAACAGGGGACTAATCCTACTGTTGTCAATGCGCCAACACTATTTCGCTTTCAACTGCAATGTGAATCAGTCTCCTGGATGCTTTGATGATTCCAGAAATATAAGGAAAAATTAATATTACCCTACAGTAGAGAGACTGCCTCTGTGGGCCAGCGTTCAGAGTTCTTGGCTACAGATTCAGAGGTACCGGGTTCGATTCTTGGCGCTACAGGATTTTCTGAGAAGTAGTGGGTCTGGAACGGGTTCCACTCAGCCTTCTAAGGATAATTGAAGACTTATTTCAAGGAAACAGCGGCTCCGATCTAGAAAACCGAGGTTAACGGCCGTGGGGATCCGATGCGCTGATCGCGTGACACCCTCTAGCCGCAAAAGTTGGCACTAACTTCACCGACAAGCGACGGTAGCACGATCGGTATAGTTCGCTTGTGGTCTTCAGGCCACGGAATTTGTTTGGTTTTTTATAGTATAGGAGAGATATTATGAATTAATTGTTAAAAAACATACTGTTAGGAGACTGGAAGACAAAGTTTTATCAGTTGAATAACAACAAATACTTCAAATATCTCAATGTCTTCGTTAAGCCATAACTGACATTCCTGGGTCCTGTGAATCTGGATGGTTCTTACATGTTCATACCGCAGCGAAATCATCAACATTTTCCTCTCTCTCTCAGTCATGTTCTGACTGTGCCACGTCAGAGTCAACTCCAGTAGTTATCTACAAATTAAGGGCGGTCCCAAGTTGCTAGCTGTGGTTGTCTCCTCCTCTCTAACTTTAGTGCGTGGTTATGGCGAACCAGTGGAACAGCGAAATGCAACTTGTTTATTGGAACAACGATCACAGATTGAAGATATCTGTGATTCAGACACTGTTGCTGAATGTCGTGACCATCACAAAGAATCGGAGGAATATAGACTCGAGGAACTAAATTTTCCAGAGACTTGTTTCCTCTCATGTAGAGATATTCTGGAACTCCTAAGTAAATCCTATAGGAGCCCCACCAGTCTTTCCAATTTTTCTCGCAAATCTATTCCCAGCGTGAAATCATGTACGCTAAGTGCTCAAATGTAAAAGGCAAGGCCCATAGGGGTGTGAGGTCGAGGCTCTCACATCTAGATAATTGGCTCACAGACTGCAGTAAGGTTGTCAGCCTTAAGCGCCTGCCGCCTTTAGACACAAAGAAAATTCCTGGTAGTCATTTCTGTTAGAAGCTGAGTCGGCTCCAGGGTCACAGTGCTTCTGGAAGGATTAGGTCCATTGAAAATTCCAATGACCTCATCGAGATTCGATCCCGCGGTCTTCCGGCTTGTAGCATAGTGCGCTCAAATGTAAGACAGCGTAATTACAGACGTAAGACGTGCTAAAATCATCTCAGTAGTGTGTTTATGTCAATTTGATTAGTATAGACCAGAAGCTGAGGAGTTCTTTGTCAATCCGCCCGCTCACGATTTCCTTGGACCTTCATAATAACTAAATATAAAGGAAATTTGAGCCGGTCACGGTAGCCCAGCAGTCTAAGGCATGTACTGTCTTCGCTCGCTTGGAAACCGGGATCGTGGGTTCGAATCCCACTCAGGGCATTGATGTTTTGTTTGTGTGTGTATGTTTTTCTGTGTTTGTGTACAGGTAGAGGCCTTGCAGCAAGCTGCTCACCCGCCCAAGCAGTCCTACCGAATGTCTAAGATATAGAAAAACCGAAGTGAACGGAGAAGTTCATGGAGGTAGGCCTAGGCCCACTGGGGCTGTAGTGCCAAGAAAAGAAAAAGAAATTTGAAAAATAGTAGCTATAAAGTTTCTCCTTTTCTCAGACACTTCTGAGTAGGAAGTGAATCGAACGAACGCTTGCCTGTACGAATTTCACTATTTCGTTTTAAAGATATTTTAATTAACATAAGTAGTTCAAACCGTTCCTTTTGTATCGTCAGATCTAAATTTGAAAAATAGTAGCTATAAAGTTTCTCCTTTTCTCAGACACTTCTGAGTAGGAAGTGAATCGAACTAACGCTTGCCTGTACGAATTTCACTATTTCGTTTTAAAGATATTTTAATTAACATAAGTAGTTCAAACCGTTCCTTTTGTATCGTTAGATCTCTTGAAGTCTAGAACAGTCGACATATTACCTAACTACAAGATTAATTAGATTTAATCATTTTATATATCAGTAATTACAGGTTAAACATTCTGTGTGGTTATTTTCAGCAATCCTCATAATGAACATACAATGCAACACCCGTCTTAGTTCTACAGAAATGTCTGGAAACTGGTTAATCCCAAACGGTGTGTTGCGTAGTCTGTTCCACACTGTCTTGACCAGTTTCCCAAATTATTTTGTCAGCGAGATCTACGTAAATGCCACCTGAACTCTCCCCTACGGTGACGTCAATCTTACTTTCCTTCGTAATTTACACCGGCTGGCTGCTCACTTCTTCTGAGGCATTGCATTATCCAGCACCCTTAGATCTACTGCCTGAGCCTACGTCCCCACACGGGTAACAACGAAAATATTTAACAGGGCTTAAGCAGGGGATCAACTCTGTATCCCCACCCCCTACACAAGCCTTTTTCATCAGAGCCAAGGAGTTGATGCCGCATCCTAAGCCAATCGCGATGCTTTGTAGAACTTCTGTACTTAACGTGAATTACCAGATTTATTTCCCTAGGCAACCAGGTTACGGAGAAGAATGCAGTCTTCTGGGACGTGGCGCCGTGCAGATCTTCTGTGAACTGACGTTTCGAAGGAACGTATCGACTTCATCATCGGCGTAGAAAAATCCGCGAGCGAGGAACCAGAGAGGTGGCTAGCGACACGTTCCTCCGAAACGTCGGTTCACACAAGATATACACGGGGCCACATCCCAGAAGACGGCATTCTTCATAGTCACCGCTGCGAAAACTTCAAATCTTACAGGTTACTGTGATTTCTCAGATCCTCAATAACGCGCATGCATGAAATCGAAGTACAGTGCTGTCGCAATTTATGCGACTGACGCGTTCCTGAGGATTCCGCATAATTCAAGAAAAGTTTTGAAACACATATAATTTTTGTCTATTTTGGGGGAGTCGAATTATTTCAAACTCTGCGCATAATGTAACACTTTACAAATATTTTGTTTTATACAGCACTTTTTCAAATTCTCATCTTTTAAATTGGCATAAAATGCGATCATACTGTAGTCTCGCATGACCCCCGATTTCTTTCGTTAAATCATTTTAATTGGCCGGCCACGGTAGCCGAGCGGTCTAAGGCGTGTACTGTCTTCCCTCGCTCGGAAGCCGGAATCGTAGGTTTGAATCCCACTCAGGGCATGATGTTTAGTTTGGGTGTGTGCGTTTTTCTGTGTTTGTGTAAAGGTAGAGGCCTTGCGACGAGCTGATCACCCGCCCAAGGAGTCCTACCGTATGTCTAAGATCTAGAAAAACCGAAGTGAACGGAGAAGTTCATTGAGGTAGGCGTGAGCCCACTGGGACTGTAGTGCCGAGGAAAAAATCTTTTTAATTAACTGTACGTGGTTCAGTGTAACGCTACAGTTAACGTAAGCAGATGCTGAGCAGTACGCGACGAAATGTTGGCCTCATATTACCTGCTATTCGGGGGCGATACCCCTCACGCGAGGTTCAAGCAATGCCTTCACTTCTTGAGAAACAATAACAGGAAATCAGACTCAGTGAAGTAAACGTACTGTGCTAAAGGTAAGTTAAAGCTGTCCTTGTGTTTACTTAATTAATAAAGCACCACATCATGAACAAATATAGGGGAATAGATGTATAGCTCCATCATTCTTGTATCGGCATTAAATGGAGGTAAGTGGTCAGCTTCAAGCTTCGACTGCAGTATCTCCGAGAAATAAGACCCCGATACCCATTGGAAAGGAGGCTGGGTTGGCCCCAGAGTCGGTCGGAACACTGTGGAGAAGAGAAAAATCTCTTGCCCCTGCCGGGAATCGAACCTCCGGTCGCCCATACTGTAGCCCGTCACTACACCGACTGAGGTCTAGAGTTAAAACGTTTGAATATTGTGACGTGTTGCGCTATGGAGGACACCCCCTCCCTCCCCAACGGTGACGTAACACGGGATGCCGCCGTTGCTACTCAACAGTAAACAACTCCCGACAGTGTTGCTAGGCTGTCGGCAAACACGGCGTCAGACAACAGTGGTGCCTATTACGTAACTGTTTTCTGTGTTGTCCGTAACGGGGCTAAATAAGGAGCAGCGAAGACTATTCAAGTGAGTCAGTTAGTTACGAGTTGGCCAGGGAAGAGTATGCAGTCTAATATTTGTGATACTACCGATGGCAGTAATGTTGAGCTTGTAAATTGTGTGATTGTAAGAGCGAGTGTGAAATAAAATTAGCTACATCGAATACGGCGTGAAGTTACTAAGGGCGTTCCGTATATAATGCCTCATATTTTTTAAAGAAAACTACAATAGATACACAAACGCAGTTGAATAGAGCAAGATTTCAGCTACTTATAGCTATCTTTCCACATAATCACCACCATTCGTTATGCACTTTTGCCATCGATGAACAAGAGCCTGTATGCCGCGCCCGTAAAAGTCTGCGCCAGCAGAGGCTAGCCACTTTCTTACAGCTGCAATGACAGCATCGTTGTCTGGAAAATGTTGCCCATGTAGTCCTTCTTTCATAGGCCCAAAGAGATGGAAGTCTGAAGGTGCTAAATCGGGGCTATAAGGTGGATGTGGTNGGGCAGTGAGAAATTCAATAACACATTTCTCTATGTCAGACGCCATTTTGGTAGACTGCTCTGCTGTTGCTATCTGTCGCACGACAACCAAATTAACAGTACATTGGTGGGAAGGTTCAACCTTTACTACAACACCACCAACATCCAGCTCAGACGTTACATATTAATACAAAAAAATAGGAGGCATTATATACGGAACGCACCACGTATTTGTCACGTTATACACCCAACACGTGACAATATGTTAGAATACTCCCTAGTGATTGACTGTATTAAGTGACGTGGTACAACATGGATAAAAATCCTAAATCACCGTTCTAGAACTACTGTCATGAGGATACGCTTTCGAAGGATAGNCTATTGTCTCCGTACACCCTTAGGAAGTGTCGATGGATGTCAGTGGGTGCAATTTGTTCGGCAGTGAGAAATTCAGTAACACATCTCTGATTCGTACACATTTCTATGTCAGACGCCATTTTGGTAGACTGCTCTGCTGTTGCTATCTGTCGCACGACAACCAAATTAACAGTACATTGGTGGGAAGGTTCAACCTTTACTACAACACCACCAACATCCAGCTCAGACGTTACATATTAACACAAAGAAAACAGGAGGCATTATATACGGAACGCACCACGTATTTGTCACGTTATACACCCAACACGCGACAATATGTTAAAATACTCCCTAGTGATGGACTGTATTAAGTGACGTGGTACAACGTGGATAAAAATCCTAAAACACCGTTCTAGAACTACTGTCATGAGGATACGCTTTCGAAGGATAAGTATGCATACGAAAAAAAGAAAAGAAATCTGTCATTGCATTTGTTTATAGTTTAAATTATGGTCAATTCTGACATCCTGACATCGGACATAGCCTATAGTCAAAAGGGCGCAGATTCACTCGGAGTTTCACTTAACTTCAAGTAAAATCTGTTTAATAAAAAAAAACATGACAGAATTTCGATAAAATAAGAAGTATGATATACATGAGTTAGGAAAATATTCCAGTAAGCCTACATACTTTTCATTTTTTCAACACTGATATACCAATACATAAACAGGTAGGAGAATTATCACAACTTTAGTAACATCCGCTTTTGTTCAATGTGAACCGGCATTTCACTTGTCGCAACAGTGCATACATCCACTTCAGTCATACTGAATGAAACGTAAGTTAAGCACGTTTCGCCTGAGGGATCTTTCGGATGTGTGCTAGAAGACCTGGACATGATCCTGAGTCAGTTCCGTCAACAACATAATCCTCGTATCATCCCAGATCTCGATTTTACTCTCTCATCTACTTAGTTTCCAAAGTCGCGTCTTCCTATCGTGTTTTCACACCAAAATCCTGCAAGTATTTATGGTCTCTGCCGTGGGAGTACATGTTCAGTTCATCGTAATCTAGATTACTATTCCCTTACGCCTAGCTATATGAGATGATCTATGTAAATCGCATTTTGTAATGATGATGAAGGCGGTGCCTTTATAGAGTAATACATATCCATTGCTAGGCAACGGTATGCTGAACACATGCTCGCTGCAACGAATACGCAGACAACAATACAAGTCCTGACGTTTCTATATAACGGCAACGTAATCACACTTCTAAAACAATAGAGGAATTTCTAGGATACCGCGTTCTCAATCTGTTTTCTGTGCGTGGTCCGTGCCGAAGGTTTATAGGGGACAAAGAAGGTCGTTTGCAGCCAGTAGTAGAACGAGAAGCAAATGGAGTCCTCGGCGATCAAGGAAGAAGGCTTCGGTTGAAGGACGATTGTGAAGTGCAATAATTATAAAGAAATTCCAATAAATCTAATCGTCAAATCCAGAACCCGTTATTATTAATCATGCTAACCCACCAATATGTGATAATAGAAAACAATGGATCATGATCATCTCTTGAAAAAAAGAATAATCGATATTATCATCGCTAAGCTTTCGCTGTTCATATACTTAAGCAAGCAAGAATAACAGAAATCGAATCACTTCATCTGACAAATATTCTATCTATGCATTTACGAAATATTCTTTCAAGTCATAGCCATGCCTATATAAAGATACCACTGGGAGAGCTTCAATTGTATGGGTTTCATCTTGCTCAGGCCTGAGTAATCCTCCTCTCTGTAAAGAATTGCTGCACGGCTAAATGAATTCTTAACATCAACCGAGCAATGCAAAGATAATTAAGAATGCAGTAACTTCATAAAGGTAATATTATGGTACAGCAGTTAATTAAGTTTCCCAGGGAAGAGAACTGAAATTACGACTGGAATAAAATTACAGAAACCATTGAGCTATCTCTCAGTTCCATCAGAAAATATTAAATGTTATATTCAAACTTCATGGTTTGATCTGCATATTTTTCGATCTTGGAACTAAACAAAGGCCTGTAAGTAACTGGACAGCTAGGCTGCACCATAGCTCAAGCGGTTAGTCGCTGGCTTCCCACGGCGGCGGCCCGGGTTCGATCCCGGGTCTGGTCAAGTGGGATTTGTGGTGGACAAAGTGAGGCTGGGGCAGGTTTTCTCCGAGTACTTCGGTTTCCCCTATTAATCTTCATTCCACCAACTGCTCCACAATCACCCTCACCTATCATCTGAGGCTGGTACAAGAGGCCAGAAGTGGCAATACAAGGCACTTAGTCCCACCCCCTTAGCAATAAAAGAGACTGGACAGTTGCCTCTGTCTGTCAGCCTCTGGGCTCCCTAACTTGCCTTCAACGTATGACTGTAATACAAAATGCATATGTAACTTTTACTTAAGAAACAACTCAGAAGACCTGGAAGTAGATGGTAAAAGTAAAAGTAAAGCTATCCCTGTACCAGGCCGTGAAGGCCCATAGGGTTGTGAGACGTTAAGGGTCCCACATTATCTAGACAATCGGCTCAAAGATGGCGGTAAGGCTGTCAGCCTTACGCGCCGGCCGCGCTTTACTCCCCAGGAAAATTATATAATTCCTGGTACTTATTTCCGTTAGAGGCTGAGTTGAAACTAGGGCCATAGTGCGGCCGGAAGGATTGGGTAAATTGAAAAAATCCAGTGACTTCATCGGGACTTGAACCAGCGACCTTCCGGCTTGTAGCATAGTGCCTCGACCAACTACGCTACCGCGTGCCCCCGGAACTAGGATACATAATACTAAAAGGATTTTAAACAAAATGGCGTGGGAGAAAGTAACGGTATTCATCTGGCTCATCATAAGGGGCTTAGTGAACACGAAAATGAACTTTCGAATTTAATAAAACGAAGGAAATGTCCGCGTTTGTGCTGAGCAACTATCAGCTTCTCAAGGCCTGTGATCCGTGGATGAATTTAATTATGTTATTTGAACTGTGCCTAAGAGTTGCAGAGCATGAATGAATTACATAATTTAGCTCAATCAGCACCGTGACTAGGATATGGGCTGGGCAACCGAAGAATCTGGGTTCGGTTCTCGGCAAGAGAGGAACTCTTCTCTTCGTCACCGAGCCGAAACTGGCTCTGGGCCTAACAAATCTTTCATTCGATCTGTACCTGGGGCTGAATATCCGGAGTGGCGCTGCCATTAAGAATCCTCATCTCTCTTAATTAAAGCGCCCAAATTCCTTCTCCTCGCCGGTCACGGTAGCCGAGGGGTCTGAGGCATGAACTGTTTTCGCTCGCTCGGAAGCCGGGATCGTGGGTTCGATTCCCACACAAGGCATGGATGTTTGGTGTGCGTATGTGTTTATTCTGCGTTTGTGTTGTCTTCTGTTTAGGTAGAGGCCTTGCGACGACCTGATCGCTCGTCCTAGGAGTTCTACTGACTGTAAAATGGTCATGAAACTGGAAATCAGAGGCCATTGCCCAAAGGGGCTCTAGAGTCAGTGAAAAAAAAAAAAATCTTTCTCCTCACAACAACAAATTAAATTTACTTTGGACAACAGTTAACTTGTGATTATTATGTGGGAATGGATTTCTGGAAAACGTGCCCCCTGTAATTCTTAAAGGCATTTCCCGATCCTTTTCAGTGCTTGCTGATAATATTCATTACACTTGTTTGTGTAAAAGGATATGAGTTTTGTTGGGACCCTCCGCGAATGATTGCATCTAAGGTCTGTCACAGACCATGACACATCTTGAGCACTACCAAATCCGTTATTCAGAGATACATATCTCCTCTCGATCGATTCGAAGTTTTCAGCCTGAGTATGGAATCAAATACTCCAACAGTCACAAGGTATACAAACCAGATGATTAATGGCTTCCAATAATGAAATATATCTGGAGTACATTAATCTCCTTACGATAAAAAAAATATAACCTCTCTTAAACTAAATTCATTCTTATTATCAACAAGCGATTCGGCAGATTTATTTCACACATTCAAATTTAATATTTGGAATCTTCAAAACGCAACACAGAACATGCAGATAATAGAAATATGATAAAATGTCGCCTTGTTTAAGAATGAAAAAAGTCTGAAGAAGCTTCTATTTTTGTCAAAATACTACATCTATCAAGGAGACGGGATAGCGTAGTCGGTACAGCACTGGCTAAGGGCTGGACTACCGAGTGGTTAGAGCTCTAGTCCCCGTGGGGTCAAAAATTTTCTGCTCTCCAGGTTGTCCACTGAGGTCCACTAAACTTCCTATACAGTGGGTACCGGGGCTAAAGCTACCGGGGCGTGAAACTGAGCACTCAAGTCCAACTAGTCCCGAAGTAAAGAAAATGTGGATCTCTACATTCACTCCCCCATACGCCTTCATGGCGTAGTGCTTAATTCTTTAAGCACAGGGCTACTTTACTTGCTTTTACTAGACCTATGAAAGAACAAAATTACTGGACAAGAATGTAAATCATATCTGTGCTGCTCGCATTTCGGAAGGATATACACTATAATGGTCCTGTATATTTTTTAAAAAATAGACAAGACGACGGATAATGTCCAAAAACACAATACTTGCAGCACTGTACCATCGTCATAAACTTTTAGATCTTATATATAATGGTCTTGCTGGTACAACACGAAACTAAATGTACAAAGCGATGACCTCCGACGGCAAGTAAAGCGCCCACATGCCACCATCATTCAGTAATCCGGGCTTCTACACGAATTCAGATGTCTTCACAGCCGCCTCCAGTGTTTTCCAGACAATATTTCATTTTGTGACGTGCATAATTCGCTCCCTGAGCGTGCATTACCGATCTGAGAGTCTCCAGGAATCGAGGGGTGGAAAAGAGAATTTACTTCATGAAAATTGCGATATTCTGTGATGTGACGCAATTCAGTTCGGCACACAGGTACCAACGTTTCGAAGAAATCTGCTGTCTCCATCTTCAGGGTGGATTTGTGAGGATGGAGGAATCAGATTTCTCTGAAATGTCAGGACATATATATCAAACTACATAGCGTCACATCAAACAAGCTCGAATATTAGTATTCACAGCAGTAAAAACCTCAAATCTCATATAAACGTAGCCTTTCCTTATTTCACAATCTGGAACCTCTCATTTCCAGGGGCATATTAAAGAAAACTTTTAAGGAGTAAATGAATATTCCTCGAATGTATGTACATGAGCTCCCCAGTGAAGAAACAAAACTGAAAAAAAAAAGTTACAGCACATATAGTGGCCCATAGAAATTAATAATGCACAGTTAGAAACCAAAATTAAATTAAGAAC
>NW_019718272.1:519623-534406 GCF_002891405.2 Cryptotermes secundus
CATATTTGTTGTGAAATTAAGCATACTAGTGTGTGCCACAATAATTGTACTTTACAGTCCCTTAGTATTTGTTTTAGATCATAAGTATACCGTATATAATAAAGTATGGAATGCAAGAGTGGTTTAAAATTAGGAGGACAGGGTATTTGATGGTGCATACGTCCTTAGATCCCAGGTCCGAGGTATTCAAGGCGATTCTAAACAATATCCAGATGTAAAGTTTGAGTCCTCTCAGTGGTGCCTGCGAGAAGTTCTATCTTCTGGGATATTATGACATGTATTACAGCTCTTCAGTATGAATTATGGGCCGAGTTTCTGTTCGTTTCAATTTCATCGCAAGTTGTTCGATTTTCAAGGCTTAAATTTTCACTTAATTATGTATGGATCATAACATAAAGACAACAACATTCCACTGAGCACGTAAGACTATCATTCTACTCCTATCCTGCATTTGGGAACAGATCAATATATCCCCCCTCAAAATTGGTGTAGCAAAGCGATCCAGACATGTTCCAGAGGTACACGGTTTCAATCTCGGTCGGGTCATCAGCCATTATCTTTCAATTTGCTTGCGGCGTATCATTCTATCTCCAGGCCTACCCCGAATTTTGCACCAACTGCCCCCCCCCCCCAAATTCTTACCCTACACACCGTTGATGAAAACCTTCAAATTTTATTAGCCAGGCATTACATAACCGTTGCAGGTGAAATAGCATCCAAAATACTGTCGTAAAACAGTGAAATGTGGCCATAAATCCCGTGGGATTCGGAACTAAAATGGCTGCGCTGGCGAGGATCAGCAATAATTTACCCCACCCGACCCATCCAGAATATCGATTTAAGGGACAAAAGAACTGCTTGCACTCGCGTAGCTACAGAAATTTAAAAAAGACGTCGAATTTTGTCAAAACCGGAACCCGTATCAAAGAGTTACTGCGTCTATGCAACAGTCGACGAAAGAGAGACTTAAAGAGTAAAACTGCCCTCAAAACAAAACGATAAACCGCATAAAGAGGAAAAGGAAGAGGAAAAGAAGCTGCATGAAACAAATGTTAAACTATAGCTCTACAGGGCACAGGCCTACTTGAGAATCTTACAGCCGCTCATTTTGTAAAAATATTTCAAGACCTTCATGGATCCAAAATGCTCATTGCCGTGATAACTGCCCCGAATCCTTGGCCATATGGATCTCTTTCAAATTCATTTCAATATTACCATCCCATCTGGATCTCCATGTAATTTTTTTCTTTCCAAGTTCTCCTACTAAAATTCTGCATGCATTTCTTATTTCTCTGCCTGCTACATCCCGCAATTTTATCTTTGATTTTATTACCCTAATATTTCATGAAGAGTTCACATTATGAAGCTCCTCATCTCGGTCAATATTCGCCGACACTCTGTAACACCCCATCCCTTTCGTCTTATTAGTATCATCAGCAATTTGTTTTCAAATAGGCTCCCCTTAAATCGATATTTTCTTAAGACTCAATGCCGAAGCCACATCCACACAAACAGCACATAAATAATACAGAATTAATGTTGCAACATGTAGTTCTAAGATACGAAAAGAAGAATAACTGAGAGTAAGTTTGGTAGCAACCATTTCTGGAATTGAATCTGGTATTCACTGCTTCGTGAATGTAAATCCGATAAGTTACGAGCATGGTCAGGGTAAACAAAAGCTCGTGTTCCATTTAATTCCAGTCCCTCGAAATGTTCTGAAGAAATTGTGACTTATAGGGGAGTTATGTTGTCTTATACCGAAGGAGCACTGCTAATGGGGACCGAATTCCTTTGTTTCCCGCACACTTCACCAATAGGTCTGCTTTACTGGCGAATATTTTGCTGCAAGAGAAAAAGAAATATAATTCTGAAGAAGTCTGGTCCATCCTAATAAACAGTGACAACTTTACAATTAAAATATTCCAATCATAAAAGTAAAGATAAAGTTGCCCCGGACCGGTCACGGTAGCCGAGCGGTCTAAGGCATGTACTGTTTTCGCTGGCTTGGAAACTGGGATCGTGGGTTCGGATCCCACTCAGGGCATGGATGTTTAGTTTGTGTGTGTGTGTGCGCGTTTTTCTGTGTTTGTATACAGGTAGAGGCCTTGCGACGAGCTGATCACCCGCCCAAGGAGACCTACCGAATGTGTAAGATCTAGAAAAACCGAAGTGAACGGAGAAGTTCATGGAGGTAGGCCTAGGCCAATTGGGGCTGTAGTGCCAAGGAAAAAAAAAAGTTATCCCGGTACTTGAAAAATTAAAATTAAGCACTACAGCATGAAGGAGTGTGGAGAAATGAATGCATAGATCAATATTTCCTTGACCTCGGCACTAGTGGGAGATGAGTGGTCAGCTTCACGCTCCGACCGCTTTACCACCGGGGAAAGAGTCCCGGCACCCATTGGATAGGAGGTTGGGTGGGCACCAGAGCCGGTCTGAACGATTTGGAGAAGAGAAAATTCATGACCCTACCGGGACTGGAACTCCGACTCCTCCGTCGTCCAGCCCGTAGCCAGTCGCTATACCGACTGAGCTGTTCCGGCTTCCAGATATTCCAGTTACACTTTTACTAATTTTGTAACATATGTTCTTATACAGCATGGGAAGTGAATGTAGAACTATATTAATTTACTTGTTGTTTCTTAGTAAAGTTTATGAAAAGGAAACAAACCCATATAAAACTTTCTTGACCCCATACCATTTAGCCCTTGCAGTTTTCTGCAATTTGCTAATTATTCTCGGCAAATGCATAACATTGTCTTGTGCTGACTAAGAGGCAATGGGATTAAAGACGAGGACCGTGAAGTAAAAATACACAAACTTCCGTTCTGAGGAAAATTTGGGCCCTTAAATTTCAACTCTGATAATTTGCAACTTTGTCACAATTAAGCATTCCGTTAATATAAATGCCACTTAAAGAGTATAAGTCAATTTCGGCAAATCCGCCTGTTGTTTTGTACACAAGGAACAGGTGCAGAACGCTAAATGATAGCGTATAGAAGGACAGGAGCTAACAGTTCAGTTTCCTGTATATCGTATTTCTATCCGTAACAAGCCGTGGCTTGTTTCCGCACTGTGGTGGTTCAAGGGCGCATGCGTACAAACACTTTGTCTATTTGCTTCCGTGGACACAAGCACGGGTTAACTGATGTTTCTGGTGTGAGATGAGCGCCGTGCCGCGGTTTGAAACGTTGCCTCCCTCATGGTGAATCGGTGTGGAACGTCATACACCAGTACGTTTATATATGTGAAGGAATGTTCAGCATTCCAGACTAGATCACTGTCGCGTCATAAAACTATTGAAAAATCCGTTTCCGTGCGTCTCCTCAAATTGTTCCAATGCATGCCAATCATTCCAACGTCAATTTGGAAATGTGAACGCTGACATGTGAAATTTTAACACCTTCATTTCACAGTCATCTGATTATGTCATGTGTTCGCTGTATTAAAGGATAACTTGAGATAGCTGATAATGATTTTCTTCAGCCACTCCATATGAATTCCATATAGTGGGCCTACATTTCAATACGTCAAAACCGCATCGGCTACATCCCTACGTATCCATCACTCATGATAATCCTTCCATCTGACTCGAAATAATCCCTGCTGTTGTTAAGTAAAGTAAAAGTAAGTAAAGGTAAAGTTGTCCCTGTGCTTAACTAATTAAGCACTACACCATTTCGAGACATAGGGGAGTGGATGTATAGACCCACGTTTTCTTGACCTTTGAATTAAGGTGAATGGTCAGCTTCACGCCTCGACCACCTTACATCCGTGGTAAAGTCCCCAGTATATATTGGATAGGAGACTGGGTGGGCCCAAGAGCCGGTCTGAACGACAAGAAGTAAAAATTTTTGTCCCTACCGGAACTCAAAATTCCGATCCCTCGGTGTCCAGCCCGATCCCTGCTGCTGAAATAGTTCTATTAATCTGAGTATCAATTATTTATTTAACAAACTCATTAAAGCAGAGTGCCTAACTGTAGCTCAGATAGTCATGAAATCACCTGCCTTCCACGAAACACGAAGGTTCATTAAAGTCTCCATAAGAGCGCACCATTGATCCGTAGCCTGGGCCAGATCAATCCAGTCCGCACCCTTAAATAACATTTATCATCCCAAGTACTCATAGGCCTAAATATTCCGTATGGTCACTTACTTCAGATTTTCCGACTAAAACTTTGTATACATCTCTCATCTCTCCAACAGCTGCTACAATTCCCGCCTATTATATCACCTTTCACTTGATCGCCGAAATACTAACTGACGAAAAGTACAAGTATGAAGCTCCTCGCTATGCGCATTTCTCCAGCCACTTATTACATTCTCTCTCTTACGACCCACAATTCTTTTCTCGGATTTCTTTTCGAAAATACACTCATTTTTCGCAGTTGTTCCCTTGTGGTAAGACAACAAATTTCACACTCACACGATGAAAGAAGTAAAATTAATACTTTATTTCAAGGCTTTGCATGTTTCGATAGCAGACGCAAAACCATGGACTGGGTAGTAAAGTTTTGTGAACGTAATTATGTTTTGTTGTCGTTTTCATATATTTTAAATTATATACATATTCAGTAACTTACTGACTATACTTCTTTTGGTCACATAAACGTTACTCTCAGTTCCGTAATTTTCGCTCTTTATGAAAAGTGCCTTACCTATGTAGGCCTGTGCGTTAAAAAAAGAAACATTCAATTGAAAACTGAAATGATGGAGCCAAATAAATGCAGTTGAAATTAAGTCTAGATAATCCAATTAATTCATTTTTTAGTTAAAATTTCGGGTCACTACCGCTTATGAACTTGTTATACAAACCGAAGCAAAATAAGACAGAACCTTTCTTTGTACAGTCTAGCGGGAGATGAATGATGACGCCTGTTTTGTTTCTTTGACTTCCATGTTAAAACGCTCTGATGCGGGAAACAGAGCAATGCATATATGTAAAGTTGTGGCACTCAACATCACAGCGTTGTGTAAGAAACCAAACTGTAAAACTCAACATACCATATATCCGCACAATAAAATACAACACTTCTCAGGCAGGCTTCTTTGCTGTTGAGACAGTTTCTTCAACCCCTCTTCATTAAGCAGACCTATACCACAAACAAAGAAGTAACGTCCACTGAAATTCCACCATGTTTCACACTGAAATACGAGTAGAATGATATATGTCGAAACCTCGATTACACGAAAACTTGACTTGTTGAGAAAGATTTCTGGTGCCTTCAATATGAATGGAAATAGCTCATAGGAGTACACCTATATTATCCCAGATCATTTTTACCCATCAGAATTATAGAATATTCAATAACATCAAGGGGAAAAAGGGAGACTTGCAACTTCCTACATTCGTGAACATGTAGAGGCGAAAATGTCAAAACAGTTCTAAAAATTACTGTTTCTTCGGACTCTGTTCATCGTTCTGTATTCTAGAAACTAGAAGACACAACGTTTCGGAAACTGGATCTGTTTCTGTTCTCAGGTGGGGGGGGGGCTCCCGCTCTGTTAGGTCCCTTAGAAAGAGAGAACCTCAATCACTGGAGGTTAGATGTTAGCTCTTTCTAAGGGACCCAACACATTTGGTGTCTCCGTTTTCACCTGAGGACGGAAACAGATCAACTTTCCGAAATGTTGTTTTCTAATTTTTAGAATACCCTAAGATGGACAAAGACCGCAATCCCGGTAATTCTGAGTGTTGTACACCATCATCAGAACCAATTAGAATTTAATGGTAAAATGGTTCCAGTGCTTAATTAACTGCCACCCTATGAAAACCTATAGGGAACTGCAGGGAGAAAACCAGGCATTCTTAAGCTCGACATAAGAGGAAATAAACTGAAATTGTAGGCTACTGCTCAGTTACAGGGCAATATATACATACTCGTACAGTACAATCTTGGTAATCCGACATATATGGGACCAAGGCACCGTCGGATTATCGAGAACGACGGATTACTGAAAAAAAAATTGAAACAGGCGGAACTTGCCAAAACCTCCCGAAGTTTATTAATTATTACCGTTTTAGCATTTAAAGTTAAAGTTTTATGTTTACGTTTGTCAGAACTGGCCATCTTCAGCACACACAAAATCCACGGCTGTATTGGAGGTACTGTACAGGAATGTACAGTCCTGAAGAACTGAAACACCGTGTACTAGCGAGGCTCTAAATAAATCAGTTTGTCAAGCTCGACTGAACACAAGACAACTTCTGCTGCCTGCAGAAACCTGCACAAGGTTGCGGACGCCTGTCTGGCACCTGATGCCGGATTACAGGACGTGTCGGACTAGCGCACTGCCGGATTACCGAGATTGTTTTGTACATGGCATGAATTTCTGATGTGGATCTTGTGCCTATATGCCCCGTAGCTTGCAGTGTGCGTAGTTGTTTACCTAGAAGCAAGTACAATGCCAAAAGGAAATTTGTTTTGCAGAGGGAAAACAACCAGCACCCTTGGAATTATACAAGTACTTAGGTTTTGCAGTAAACAATTCTAAGTCGTCATGAGTAATCGTCTAGTCCAAACCTTGTTGTGTCTAGTATTATCGTGTGGTGTGTGTGACTATAAATTGTGCTTGGATTTAATGTCCACTTATACACTCACGACCCTTTACAGATCACTGACACACAGAGACCAGTGACCACAGTCTACTACAGACCCCACTAGCCGTTTCCTGGTAACGGAATTTAACACCGGGTCTAGAACAGTTTCAATGAATTAAACACTCCAAATGTCGCACATAAAGTCTCCTCTTTACAGCCCCCCTCTTTCACCTAACTATTCTTCACAGCCTCTCGTACAGAACTCAACTGTCCTAGTCAAGGACAAAGTCAAAGTCAGAGTTACTTTACAACTGGTGGTTTGCTGCCAATCAGTTCGTCGTGGCGTCAAGCCCCTTGGGACTCACAAACAGGGACTTTTTTTTCTGAACCCTTGCTGTAATGGTCCATAAGTAACAACCTCTCTGACAAGAAGATTGGTTTACTTGTTATGAAAATGCTTGGCCTTTCGTCAAGTATGCGTATCCCACATAGGCATGTTACTAAAAATTCTTACCTTTGCACTATAGTGTATACAAGTCTATCAGTACAACAGTTGCTAAAGAGATCATACCTATCTTATGCTACAACGGCAACTTAGTCACTTGAACGGTCGTAAGCTTGACCACCAAGTTTAAGCGTCTTATATTTGTTAGCTACTGGTATCCTAATTTTATCCCTCGATTATAACATCTCGGCACGGACTGCATAAAGAACATCGTTCTTCTATTGAGTGTGTGTATGTTGCGGGCGTTACTTAGCAACGGTCACTGTTTACAGAGTCACCGCTTAGCAACGAGTCTATACGCCACAGCATGAACTGGTTAAGTATTTGCAGCTTGCTTCCTCTAACGGGAAACAAACACAGACACAAAGGGGAAGCTTGTCCGCTTTTAGTAATTATCTAGATTATGAAATGTCGGTGCCATTATAACCCTCGATAAAATGAATTCCGTAAAAGCTCTTTTCAAGCGGGTTTTTATGTATCTCTCACATGAAGCTTAAAGTTTAACACGAACACCCGCAGGTGTTCAACAGCTCATCACTAACTGAATTAGAGAACAAGAAGATTAAGAACTGCGTATGAAGAAGTGTGCCTCTTCCTTGGGCGTTATAAATTTACCGACAGAGCAGAGAGACAAGTGACATGTTAATACGAAAACACATACACTGACATATTATATGATCGTCTTCTGCAAAATCAATGTCCTTTTAACGGTAGTTAGTAATAGATTTGTGGAGGAACCATATGGAAGCCTGAACTTGTTCCTCTTCTTAACTAAGTAAGTACTATACCATGAAGGCGTATAGGGGAGTGGATGCATAAACCAACGTATGGAAGCTTATGACTTTTATATTTATCTGAAGAGACTACATGGGCGGTGTTCAGACCCTTATATATATAATTCTTCAACTTGAAGGAAGAAAACAAGAATCGGGTTACCTCATTTCAGTCACCGATCACAGAATGGAAGACCGAAGTTCGATTCGCAGCAACCTTGTAAATCTGTCTCTTTGCTACCATATTCACAGGCCCTTCCAACCTTTATAACGAATGTCGTGTATTCGTTCCCCCCGCCTGGCTGTGAACCTGAAATCTCAGGTCCATCTAGGATTTTCTAGTATTCTAGTTTAAGGTATTTTAACGTGGATGGCCAGAGCGTTGCTGGGTAACTGACCGTTAAAACATTTCGCGACTCAATACACACAAGGCAACAATAGAAGTACGGCGTTTTCTATGCGGTCGGCGCCATTCGGCAGTCGTTCGGTAAACACATTTCAACAATAAAGGTTGTGTTTTCGGCGTGGTCGGTACGGAGGCTATGTAACGACAGTTCTAGAGAGAACAATTTCCGTTTTTGATAGTGTAAAGTGGAGAGTCCAGGAGGATTCAGCAGTTGAGAGTACAAGGACGAGAATGGAGCGTGAATTGTGAAGATTAATTGAGAATTAATTGGAACCAGAAGTACAGAAGAATACAAGAGGTGGGCCTGTGATGATTTAGTGTGTGATTTGAAGACTTTACGTGTGCTACAGTGCAGTTGTATTTGGATTGTGTAATTTAGGGAGATTGCTATATTTCCCGTGTTATAAACCTGTGAAGACTATTGCAGATAGACTGAAGAGATTAGTATGTAGTGATTGTAAATTGCGTAAATCAGTAACAGTGTTATAATTAATCGCAATTACAACCTGTAGGTTGTTAATAAAACCAGTTACCAACCAAAACCGGCGTCTCAGTCAAATTAAACACATTACAGTATTATTCCTGCATTTGCCTTGAGGAATGGAGGAAAACCACAAAAATCTCACTCATAATAGCCGATCTCCGAGCCGAGCTTTAAATCTGGGACCTCCCTAATATAAAATTGGAGCGTATCCAATCAACCGGGACGTTCATTAACCCCGAACTCTGTGACGAATCTGCAACAGTTTTTCCTGCTGTGTTACGGTTTTGGTGCGGAACCTAACACTTGGGAGCCCTAGTACCAGACCAGGCCATCTGTTCTGAGTCTCGTTATACTGGACCAGTGTCTCCCTTACTTCGAGCATGCAACCTTGCAGCAAAAAGGTCATGCAGGATCAGCTGAAGTTAAGTAAAATTATTATATGATTGCCATAAAATTGACACTCAAATTCAAAACTCGTGAGCCCAATTATTTCAAGATTCTCTTCCAGAATAACAAACTAAACATCACTCGTTGCTTTCTCTTCCGTCTATACTGCAAGACACTTTTTTTTTATTTCAGATCATACCACACTTACATTCAAACCACTAAAATGTTAATTAAAATGTTCTTAAAATATCATTAAAATATATTCTATGTCTGACTACATGTTTCGGCCTCACAGGGCCATCTTCAGGCAACGTATTCTGATGGAACATAATGCACTGTGACCCTTACAATAATAGTGCTCGTTGATGTACTTCGTCATAATTCTCAATTTCGGTATTTTGAGAATGTCGGTTCCTTTTCTATCTTCGTATTGCGGCTTCTTGTTGTCTTGTGTGTGTGCCGCTTCCCTGCTCGTGTGACCCTTGTACTGATTTGGTTTTCCTTGTACTAAACATTTCAGATAAGCAATTCATCTTCTCTTCGTACTGTTAAATTCTTACATTATGGAAGGTTGGGCATGTTTTATAACAATCACGTCAAAAAAAAAAAAGAGAGAAAGAAATATGCTAAATTATATTTTAGGACCTCATAGGCAGTGGTCGCTCTGGAATCAATATGTAGACAATAGGATTCTTTCAAAGCAGCTTGGAACTCGTCATGAGAATGCTGGAAATTGACTGAAATGATTCACGGTTCTCTTGCAGTAGATTGTTATACTGACATATCGCAGAGCTCTGGGGCACAGGGTTTCTTGATCAGCTGAATAATTAGACAGCTCAAGGAAGAAGATTCTCTGCTAAGGGCTTAAGTAACTTATTGTGTCAGATCACAGCGAAAGCCCGGGTTAAATCCCAGCGAAGTCCATGCGGGATCTGTGATGGAAAAACTGGCAATGATGCACGTTCATCTCCGAGTATATGGGTTTCCCCTGCCAGATATCCATCCACTAATGCTTCTTACTCATTTATCATCCAGGCTGGTATAAAAGGCTCATTTTTAGTCCTCGGTACCAAAGAAGAAAGACTCATCCGATTCTTAAAATAAAATGAACGTATACTGTGTTAATAGTTAATGGTTTACTTCTTGATCACCATACACATATCGAGTCTGCGTGTAGCAAAATGACCTTCACTTTTCATTGAGCAATTCATTTTATAGACGTGATTCCAGCAAATACTATCTGCATAGTCAGGGGCAACCGAAACACATCGTAAAAGAAGTATTTCAACTGCTTAATACAATGCTAACAGCAGCACTGTTGCCAGAAAGCACAGCGAGTCCTCCAAGCCTGACGAGGTGCATGCTTCAAGAAGCCCCACTTCCGGTCTACACTCGGGTTGAAAAAACTGTATGACTAATGCAACATAGCTTACAATAATGACGACTCAGTAACGCTTCTTGTGGCTAAGAGTTCCCACTGACTGGCGGGTGGAAACAAAACAACGAAAGAAATGGCGCTTATTAGGTAAAGAGGTAAATGTGAAGATAATCTGGCACCGCACCATGGGAGCACATGTGGAAAGTAGAGGTAATTATCCGTCCAGTCTCTTCCTCGGCACTAGATTTGATGAAAGTGGTCAGATGCGTGCTCTGGTGGCCTTAGCCCTCAGCAAAGTAGCAGAGCCTAGGGTCCAAGTGGACGTGGTGGAGAAGGAAAAAAGAACTTGACCGCGTCGGGAATCGAGCCCCGGGAGCCAAATCTGTCATCTTATACGTTAAGCTCTCTCAACTCATTTATAAATTAGGGAAAGAAAATGCTTGTTATAACGAAGAAACAATAAATTTGTCCGCTATTCTCTATGATCATGAAACATGGGCTCTTATTTTGAGGGAAGAGCCTGTGTTAGGAACGTGCGAAAGTAAGCGCCCGTGACTTAAAAAGGAGCACGTAAATGGATATTATTGATAGTGTACAATGAGGTACTGTACTTCATAGTTTGAAAATCTCCCCTAGTGTTGATAGGATATGATAACATGGGTAACATGATTGGATTGGTATATATAGCTTGGAAGAAATGCATAAAAAATTTTTGTGGTGGAATCTTCTGGAAAACGGTCATTTGAAATGCCTTGAAGAAGATGGGATGTTAAAAATGATCTTAAACCTAATTTTTTTTTTTCAGAATAGGCGTATATAATCTCTAAAACTTCTTTTGGGTTTCGTCATCATCGAACAGTGACGTAGATTGTTACGTAATCACTAGTAACTTACCAAACTCCATTTTCAACATGTAATGAGCAAAAAGAGAAGCTATAGTTGTAATTAGCTCACAAGGAAAATTAAGCAGGTGTGGACGGCAGATTTAACCGAAAATAGGAGCAACGGAATATAAAGAGACGGGCGTCTCCAGTTTCATGCCATGGGCTTTAGATTTCTAGATACAGGTTTTGAAGGTTCTTACTTGGGTAGGACAAGTTCGTCTGCAGACTGCAATGTACCGAGGCCCTATCATTGCGGACACTTATTGTTGAAGTCCAGTCCCCCATTTTCTACACAATCAGCTCACAGATGGCGGTAATGTTGTCAGCCTTACGCGCCGGTTGTCCTTTACCCCCCAGGAAGATTCCTGGTTCTCTTTTCTGTTAGAGGCTGAGTCGGCCCCAGGGCCACAGTGCTGCTGGAAGGATTCGGTAAATAGAAAAATCCACCTCATCGGGACTAGAACACGCGACCTTCCTGTTTGTAGCATCGTGCCTCAACCAACTACGCTACCGCGTACCCCCCCCCCCACGGATTGTCATAGCAGTAAGAAGTTCATATAACTTAATTTTAAATTATTTATGTTTTATGAAAATGTATTACATAAACTTTTACACCTCATTTATCAATCACTTACATTGTATGGACATATTTACATGTAAAATAAATTTCAATATGTGATCCGTGATAATTCTGAAGTGTTTACGGATCCATAAAAGGATCGGAAATAAAGAACATCGAACAGGGATCCTCCTCAATATGAGCTCGCAGCCTACCGGGATACCGACAGCTCTTCCATAGGCTTTCTTGTATGATGGAGTCAATGGAAACAACAGAAAAAGGTGACATTTTAGTCTTAATCGAGTTCTCGGACTTTGTCCGTTGTTGAGCGTCGTAAAAAATTCGGAGACTGGATCTGTTTCCTTCCGCAGATGAAAGAGAGGGAGGTACCTACTGAGTTGGTCCATCATAAAGAACTAACCTCAATCACTGGACGCCCAGGAATTCAGCTGTTACCAGATGTGAGTTCCAGACAACATTTTTGCTGCGGTGTTTGTTTGTGAATATTTCTGCATTATCATGACTTCCTATGTCTAGTGTTCGCTTCTCATTACAAAAACGAACGTCTGATGTTAGGCTTCGCTACATCATGTCTGAAACATGTGACCTCATGCCTCGAAGTACAGATATAATGTCATGTCTGGCTGCTTAGTGACGTTGTGAAATAGGAGCTTTCTCTTCTAGAAGAAATACAAATAATTTGGGCCTTGAAGGTTATTCTGATGCTTTTAACTTGGAAATGCAGAATACAGATGTTGAATGGATGATTCTGTCTTTTCAACAATTACTTACTTTTTACTGCAAAAAAAAATTCCAAGTCCCAATTCAAGTTCGAGTCTCCGAAGATAGGAACTAACGCTATCGATTGATCCCAACTGGGCTTCTACCTGAGGAAGAACACAGAGTCCAGTCTCTGAAACGTCGTATTAAATAAAGAACAGGACGATGGGTAATGTCCAAAGAATCAACATTTGCACGTTTAGCGAGATGCCTCTGAACTGCTTGTGATGGGAGTATAACAGCGTAACCCCTGAAAGTTTACCTTCAAGACCATTAATTTGAGCAGCATAGACTTCCCTCCATCTTCCCCTCTGTCTCCCCACTCTCTTTCCCTTCCCTCGGTAGGACTCCTTGGACCAGGGATCAGCCCGTCGAAAGGCCTCTACCTATACACCGAATAAAGGCACACAAAGACATTCATACCTTGAGTGGGACTTTTAGACCACCTGGATGATGAAAAGCAGAACCAAAATATACAGCACCGTTTACATAATAGAGAGAAGCATACGATGCGTTCGTAGCTACGTTAGTGCATAGCGTATACAGTGCTGCACGTTTGCATCAGTGGTTCTTTACATTATCCGACGACTCCTCTTTCTTCAGATTTCTATAGAACGCTCTTACCACACCCCAAAATCTACTCGTATGTGACTAAAAATATCGCGTTTTTTTTTTGTGAGACACTTAATGAGCTAACAGAAACGTTTATTAGATTTTCACACACAGGAAACCTTGCTTTGCAGATTTTGACAGCAATTAACACATTTATACGTATTTTAAACGCAGTCCACAAAATAAAATCAAAGAATCCACCTCAGCTGGTTCAGAGTTATCTATTTAGTACTGCAAAACAGTTAATAGGAAGACATTTTGCAAAGATTAATTCAATTCTCCACTTTCTCGAATCAGAGAATTGTGTGCATATTATGAACGATTTAATTACTGATCCGTTCCCCCGCCGAACTGAAACATTTTTCTTCTTTCTTTCAACTCTTCAATCCATTGCAAGGTATATATTCCCAAGCCTGAGAGCTGCGGTCTATGCATTTGGAAATATTTACAAATATTTCGCTATAATATCTGAAAGGTACACCATTAAAATATTCGTTTCCATCATCCGTAAGGTCATAGTCGATCAGATCCGGCGTCGCTTGTAAAGTAGTCTACAATATATACAAGCTTTCTCTTGTTCCAATGGTGCATTTCATAATTAATTGAGGAATATCTGACTGTCTGCCTCTCTCTGTCAGCGTTAAAATTAATTTCGCTCTGAAGTCACAAATTTTATTCAATCCTGATTCGGTCTTTGTTTTCTCCAAAATATCCAAGAAGGGTGGCAGAAAAATTAGTTTCCTATTTAGTTTCAATACCTCGGTCATTATCCAACGTCCAAGTTTGATGCAGAAAGCACAACGTTTCGCAATCTCTTTGTACTGCCACTTTCAGACAAACAGCCAGTCAAAATCTGATGGATCTGCGGCTAGTCTGGATCCAGAGATTGAAACCACATTTTCCAACAGACCACTAGATTGGGTCCCCCATCCTTCTGACCGGAGACGGAAGTACATTCTGTTCCTTGAACGCTGTGTTTCTCTACACCACTTGGTTAACGGATAACGTCCTAGAGACAGTTCTCGAAACTGTGCATTTATGTACAAAACACAAAAATTGGATAATGCTCAAGTAATTAAAACTACGGCGCAAGAGTGTCAAAAACATTCAGAAATGAAGTACGGAGAAATCTTATTATGATGAAATAAGGGGGGGGGGATTTCCGTTAACGCCGATTTCCGCTACAACAAAGTGTAGTGACGGAAGTAGACCATAGGATATACAGCCAATACATAATAAACATATACCGTATTTACGCATGTATAGGCCGCGTGCGTGTATAGGCCGCAGCACAATTTTCAGACAGAAATTATAGAAAAAATAATTTTCTTGGAATATTATTTCAGGAGTATTACACCCTGTATTACTAATTATGAATATAATTTTTTTAAATGAAGTGTGATTTCGAATATTTCGAATATAAGCCGCACCCCCGGTTTCCTCTTGAATTTTTGGCAAAAAATGTGCGG
>NW_019718272.1:534419-535123 GCF_002891405.2 Cryptotermes secundus
AACGCGTACGCAACTATGAAACTGAAATCATGTTGTTACAGGTAATTTCGTGTACTATGATTGTGTCTCACCCCCTCTGTCCTTTGCGTTACGCGGCGATAAGCCTTCAGCTTTCATCTGAACACTTTACAGACCGATTTTCAGTAATCGGGCTTGACTCTCTGTTCCACGCGTAATCCGCAATTAATTATCATTCTGTCATGAACCATCAGTGGAATTATAACATTTAATTCCATTAGTCCAAACGTAAAACAAAATGTTCCGCAAACGAAAATTCTGCCTAGTCGCAAGCGAATTAAATATACAAGCATCAATGTTAATAACATGAAATAATTCACCAGGAAAATCCACTTCACATAGTAACTTTCCCAGCATTCCCTCCGTATCGGACAAAACATTAAACTCATAGTATATTACATTTAAGCATCCTCTTGCACCATACATTTCTATGTGTAATAATACAAATGCCGTCGTGAATGCAAAAATTTCTTTGGGTGTAGGACAAAAGTATTAAAGATGAGCAGCGACAGACACAGGGAGCCTGCACAGAATAATACATGGACGGTGCTGAAAACAAGAAATAGCCCCTGCAGCACATGTAGACAAGAGCAGGTGTCCCTGGTATTTAAAACTTTAAATTTTGAAATTTAAATTTTAGAAATTTTAAATTTTAAACTGGAATTCTAAAAATCAAATTGACGAGG
>NW_019718272.1:535228-640240 GCF_002891405.2 Cryptotermes secundus
TAGTGTAGAGGAAGAAAAGACAAAGATCTACAACAGAATAAATTGTTGCAGTCACGACGGCATTTGTATTATTACATATAGAAATTAAACCAATAGATTATGTATATCTATATATACACTAAATAATTTTATTGGAACCGTCTCCGTCAGGTTCAAAATTTAAATTTATTATCAATGTGGACCTTAACAACAAAACAAAGCGCTGAAGAACGCACTCGACCGCCACTGTGGTCTAGTGGACAGAGTTCCTGTTTACAGTTCCAGAGGTCCAGATTTTCTGAGAAGTAGTGGGTCGGGAATGGGATCCACTCAGCCTCGTGAAAACTGAAATTAACGACTGTGGGGATTCTTTGTGCTGACCACGCGACACCCTCTATCCGCTAAAATGGCACTAAATTCGCCGACAAGCGGCGGTCGCTCGGTCGGTATAGTTCGCTTGCGGACTAAAACCACGTAGTTCTTAATTTTCTAAGCAAAGCGCTCCTCCTCTTCGCACGTACCCGACTTATTTTTCAAGGCCATCTGAACGATTCTAAATTAATGATTATGTGAACCCGTGTATTATATTTTTTGTATTGTTTCCCAGATGACCGTTAAAATAAAACGAACATTCTATCCTAATTTGTTTCACCATCATCTCGAGAACAGTAACAATAAACTCGTTATTTACAATTTCTTAACATACTCGTAACAACGCCGAGCACAGTGGTCGGACGGTCTAAGACATGAACTGTCTTCGCTCACTTGGACGCTGAGATCTTGGGTTCGAATCCCACTCAAGACATGAATGTCTGTGTTTGTGTTGTAATGTGTGTAGGTAGCGGCCTTGCGACAAGCTGATCACTCATCCAAGGTGTCTTACCGTCTGCGTAAAAAGATTATGAAATTTCAGAAGAGGCCAGGGCTCAACAAAGGGCTGTAGATTCATTGATAAATGAATGAACCCGCAACAATACATTGTGGTAATGATGCACACATTGTCTCGGTGAGTGGTAAGCAACCCTCATTGTATTTTGGAGTTTCCGGGTTCAAATCTCGGTCCAGATGCCTCCACTTCAGTGAAGGTTCATGGTTTCCCTTAGTCCCTTCAATAAAATGCTAGGACAGAAATATAATAAAAAGAATCCTTCCATATCCGTCTCAGGGTCTTATTCATAACCATAAAATCCCTGTGGGCTATGTAGATAAAATGTCATTAAATAACCCAATGAAAGTTTATTGATCTAGAAAATGTGCATGGTCACGCAAAACAGCACTGACAATCTACTGCAGCCTGTCATAGCTGCGACAATATGTGTCGGTCTGAAGAGTTCACAGATTTCGCTGTCTAAGTTACGTATTTATGTTTGCATTAAAAATTACAAAAACCGAGCACAGTCGTTTTACTCGAAAGTTGTACATGAAACAGTAAATATATGTACTATATTAAAATCTACATCCTTAAACCCCAATATGTGCAGCCTACTTCATGTTTCCGCGTCCCCACCTTTATCTGTCACTCCCATTCTCCTCCCCTTCACCCCGACCTCTGAGAATAAAACTAATGTCTTAAACTTAAAAAAGGAACATTAGGGAAACATATTCCGGAAATTATGCTCACTGCATGGCTGTATAACTGCTACACTGCAAACTGTTCAGCCACTTATTTGTCTATTTATATATTTATTCACCCGGTAATTTATAAACTTACCCAGCCCACCTTGGGCTCGGTTTCACTGAGTGCGCGTGAATCATATTATTCTGAATATTATCCTATAAGGAAACCGACGATTGGCCGTGGCCGTACAGTTTGCTTGTTGGCGTTACGAATTAACATATGGGCCATTCCATGTGAATTCATCCAGATAGGTCGCTTGACCGTTTAAAAAAAAATTATATTCTGTACACTTATTTCTACATATTCTCATACTTAAAAGAAAAAAAGAAATCCTCCAGTTCTCCTGGTACAGGCGCCCTTATAATTAAAAAGAACGCTGTGAAAACAGCACAGCAGCCACGAGCAAACCCTGGACGATATAAAGAACCTCCACATCAAGATAGCCAGGTGGCACAATATCTGCCCCATATAAGAGGGACGATGGGAGGANTTTCAATCTTAGGTTTCAAAATGCATTCGAAACAGCAGACAGAAACGACCCTCTCGCTCGCTCACTTGCTCATGGAGCTGAGCCCGCCTTGAGAAGCGGACATTTGAGCAGCTACTCAAGAATTTCCCAGCATTTTATGTAACCCGAAGGTTTATTACTGTGTTCACAAGAGCCCTAGACTGGTCCCTATCCTAAGCCAGATCTATCTAATCCTTACCATACAATCTTATCTCTCTAAGATCAATTTTAATATTGTCCACCCACCTACATCTTGGTCTTCCTAGTGGCCTCATTCCTTCTGGCTTTCCCTCCGATGTCCTACGTGCATTCCTCTTCGCCCATGTTCGTGCTAAATGCCATGCCCAGCTCATCTGCCTTGACTTGATCATTCTTATAACGCAAAATAGAAACAAGAACCATAAAACTAATATGACAGCCGCTAACAGTCACAACTAACTGTCAAATATGTTAAACACTCTTCATGTAGACCCATAGTAAATATATCGCTGCTAATGAATAAAATTCAACATAACTGCAGTGCGGTGAATAGACGACTGTGGCGGAAGTTCGGAGAATCCCTACAATGGCTAACAATATCATAGGTTGTCAAAATGCAGAGATATGAGATCTGGGCGATTCTATGAGATCCGAAATGTATTCGCCACCCTCTTTTAATTCCATGATGGAAGGGGTGTCAGACTGAATCCGCCTATTACGTCGGTCACTAATTAGCTTATTGTACCAGCCCAGGATGGTAGGTGAGCATGAAACATTCGGTGGCATGAGAATTTCCAGGGGAAACCGAAGTACTTGGAGAAAATCTGCCACAAACCCACATGACCTGAACTGAGATCGAACACGAGTCGCTGCTGTGGGGAAGCTGGCGACTAACAGCCCGAGACATGGCAAGGCCATACGCAGCTTACTAAAGAACAGTGCAGTTCCTTCTCCGAAGTGTGCATAGAGAAGAATGCTCCAAGACAGTGCCATTAATCGTGTTCTGTATGCAGACAGTTGTACCTGGTGATGTTCTGGCCATTTGTCTACTTTAAAAATTTAAATTATATCCCACATTCCGGCATGAACTCAAATGGTCATCATATGCTGAAGTTGGCAAATATCGGCAATGAAGACTGAAGAGACGTGCTGGGGCAGTTAGGTCATGTAAGCGTGACAGACTGCATAATAAGCAAGGGAAGCACGCCTAGCCTCAATACAGAAGACAATGCACTGTGGCTGAATGCCGGAATAGTGGAACGAATAGATGTGAACACTGCTAGGTAACAGAGCGGTAAACACATGTCCGCGGCAACGAATAAACACGCAACAATAGAGGACGCTGTGTCTTTTATGCGGCCATTGCTTTGTCAAGTGTTGGCAACCAGACACGCAGAGTGGACTGATAACTAGATTTAGTGGAGTTACGTAGTCCGCATCGTGGTCAATGTTGGGTTGATCCTTGTCGGGAGCACCAAACAGGTCAGAGGGCAGGCGGAGTTCTATCCTCAGCACTAGGTTAGCTGGGGTCAAACCAGTGGTGTAGTGAGTGAGTGTCCTGTAGGCAAGGAGGAAGTTGGGCAGCCTGCATCCCAGTCTCTCTGGTGTAACGTAACGGCTTTTCGCAGGTGCTCCTCAGCCGTTTTAACATGTCGCGCCACCGTGCCGTCCGACTGTGGGTGTAAGGAGGTGGTGCTTGTCTTGCTGGCTCCTGGGCGTGTAGCACCTCCTACATAAGGCGGGACTCGAAGTTAGGGCTCTGGTTATTGTGTAGCTATCGCGGTACACAGTAGTTGCAGTAGAAACTGGTCACCGGGATTTCTGCCACCGTCGACTCTTCTTCGTTGGAAAGGCGTAGGACTCGACCACTTGATGACCCTTTGTGACATGTACACTTCTGGTTTAGGCTGCCATCAATATTTAGGCAGTTGCTCCACCTTTCGGTTTATTCAGTAGCGAGTCAGCGCCGAATGTATTTCATTAGTGTTGCTGTTACAGAACGTTACAACGGAAGAGTTCTAATGTGCTACCAATTAATAAATTACATGATCCATTATAGTATATACATATACATATATGTATATATATATACGTGTATATAACACAATCATTCACTGTGCAGTCTTCATAGCACTTCTATCTCTATGTTACTATTCATTTCGGGCGTCCTCTTAGCCTGTATGGAGAAGGGTTCAAATACCTCCACTGCGAGTCGTAGGAGGCGACGAAAAGGAGCTCAGTGTCTGGGGGTGTAACTATACCACTCCGTTCGTGGGGGATATAAATACGGGGACCTGGCCCTTCAAGTTTGGAATGTCTCGAATTTGAGACAGTAAAATATGGTCATGATTCCCGCGGGGACCCGGGCCTGAGAATGACTGCGCTGGCGAGACCCGCAGCAATTGTAAACGACAGATCCATCATGACGTCATAGAGGTTGATATATAAGGGGCTATGATATCAAGGGTTCAGTTGAAAAAGAAAAGTTTGATGGTCATGGGTCTAAAGGGGCTTGGGGCCAAGACGAACTGATTTGTGGTAAACCGACAGTCGTACATTAAATCTGACTCTGACTCTTGACTCTGGTGTCCTTATTGTTTATACATACACATACACGCAGCCACATAATATGCGTTCACGTATTCATAATTTTATGATTAGCCACGAGACTGTTAGTCTCTCAATAAGGGCCCTGCTATAGTTTGGTGGACAGGTACCAAAGGTTTGGAAGCACCTACAGCCTCCATCCAAACGTGGTGTCACGAATACAAAACAGGACTCTTAATCACATCCCCGTGTCAATCCCCAGATCCTCATCTCTCTCCAGCCAACACGCGACACTCCACCCCACAGAATCGTTGTCATGGACGAAGCTGAACAGGGAAATACTGCACTTGGCTTGTTTGTTGATGCTGTAAATTTCAAAAATAAAATTTGTCTTTGCGAAACCGTTCCCCTGACAAACTGCTTACGTTCTCCAGGTTGATAACCTGCTGTAGCACTCAAGAGTGTGTGTGTGGATACGTGCGGGAGATATGTAACCGCTGAAGGTACTTCAAGGCCATCCGAACAGCACAGCCGGAGAAAGCTGCAACTACTGAGACAATTTCCTTTCTTGGTCTCCCCAGGCCAGTGCCTGCAAACACAGTAAACTCTCGTCATAACGGATCCGGAGATAACGGATTTCGGATATAATGGACAAACTTCGCTGCGTACAGCTTTAATTTTTTTTTTTTTAGATATTGAGGCACTAAGAAGGTTTTGTAGTTAGACTATTATTTAAAGCAAAAAGGAACCCCAATATGAAAACCTTCTAAGATCACACTGTGTGCTTCTATGTTTATTGCGTGCAATGGCTCTGTACCCCATAATGTACTTCCGTGAACACCCTTTCACTCGATTATAGCGGACATCAGCGATAACGGATACCATGCCCCCCCCCCACGACCCCATTAGTCCTTTACAACGAGGGTTTATTGCACTGTAAAATGTGTCGTGACGTCTTCCTTTCCCTCCAAGCTGACACTTGACAACAAACTACTGGTTTACAAAATCATACTGAAGCCCATCTGGACGTATGGAATCCAACTGTGGGGAACGAGCTGAAACTGAAACATCGAAATACTAGAACGCTACCAGTCAAAGGTACTTCGCATGATAACCAACGCCCCCTGGTATGTGCCCAACAAAGTCATCCGGAATGACCTTGGTATGACTACAGTCAAAGAAGAAATAAAATAAACTTAGTGTTGAATATAGTAACAGACTTAACAAGCATCCAAACGCACTAGCAACAGACCTCATGAGCCAGCCGATTCGGAACAGAAGACTTAAATGCTTCACGCCAAATGCTCTGCCGGGCAGATTCTAGGCATTATATTTAGTATGTAAGCTAGATTAAGGTTATAGATGTAAGGTAGATGTAAGTTCTACTCCTGCAAACACAACTAATCTGTATTGATTATTATATGAAAGGCGTCTACTAATGAGTAGCCTCCTACAAGCCAATATTATATGATCCCACCGTTTGCTTATTGTAACTTTTACGGATTGCAAATAAAATAGGAGATATATAAAAAAAAGTCTTCCTTCCGCCTACCTACAAACAAACAGAGCTGAGCCATTAGTGCCTGAATGTTTGTCAAATATTAAAGAAAGAAAGCTAGTACAATGGGATAGTACATCAATTTTCCTGTACTTCAAGAGAGCCTATGACTCAGAGGACAAATAATGCATAATATTTTTATTGAGTGTGGCAAAGGTAAAGGTTGGAGAAAACTGCATAATGAGGAGCTTCATAACTTGTACTCTTCTCCAAGTTTAATTCGAATGATCATGTCAAGGAGGATCAGATGGACAGGGCATGTAGCACGAATGGGGAAGGAGAGGAATGCTTATAGGATATTGGTGGGAAAGCCAGAAGGAAAGAGACGACTGGGAAGACCAAGGCGTATGTGAGTGGACAATATTAAATGCATCTTAGAGAGACAGGATGGGATAGTATGAATTGGATTGAGCTGGCTCAGGATAGGGAAGAGTGGAGGGCTCTTGTGAACACGGTAATGAACCTTCGGGTTCCATAAAATGCTGTGAAATTCTTGAGTAGCTGCAGATTTGGCTTCTCCTCAAGAAGGGCTCAGCTCCATAAGTAAGTTAGTAAGTGGTAGAGGTGTCCCTGTGCGTAACTAATTAAGGACTGCACCAAGAAGGCGTATGGGGGAATGGCTATGTAGATCCATATTTTCTTGACCTAGGCAATAGCTGGAGGTGAGTGGTCAGGTCACGACTTGGCCGCTTTAACCCCGGGTGAAGAGTCCCCGGTACCCATTTGATAGGAGGTTGGGTGGGCCCCAGAGCCGATCTTGACGACGTGGAGAAGAGAAAATCCTTGACCCTACCTGGAATCGAACACCGATCTCTCAGTCGTCCAGCCTGTAGTCAGTCGCTATACAGACTATTTTATGTATAATCATTAAACAAGTTAGGCTAAATAAACTGTATTCAATGAAACAAACAATAAAGACCGCTTAAGGAAAAATTTGTCTGATACGATTACAACTCGGAGTGATTTGTAAAAATGAAATATTTGTCGCAATTTTTCTCAAGTTTTCCTTAGAATACGGCATTGAAGTTCGAAGAAACCAGCAGACTCATAGTGAATGGGATACATCAGCTTCTCGTCTCGATGTTTATGTTAATATTCTCAACACTGAGCGCGTTCTAGAATAACAAATTAAAAAAACACATCTGGTCAGTGGTGATAGTATTGTTGTGTAACATAAACACCATAAAGAGTAACACATAAGCGCTGGTGGATTCTAGTAATGAGGCAAGCATGGAAAAAATCGTAATGCAATTAAATATACACTGCTGCCTCTATGCTACAGGCCGGGAGGTCGCGAGATCAAATCCCGATGAGGTGGATTTTTTCAATTGACCTAATCCTTCCACCCGAAATATGGCCCTGGGGTCTACTCAGCCTCTAACAGAAATGAGTAACAGGAATATTCTTGGGGGTAAGAGGCAGCTGGAGCGTAAGGCTGACAACTTGGCGCGTAAGGCTGACAACCTTGCCGCCATCTATGAACCGACTGTCTAGAAAATGTGGGAACCTCAACATCTCATAACCTCATGGGCCTCCACGGCCTGTTACAGGGATACCTTTACCTTTTTTGCTTTTATACTGATGTCTCGTTACCAAAATACAAAGCAAAATTTTAACATACAGATAACAGACAAATATTTCGAAAATGTGGCTAAGTTCATGTGTTTGCGAAAGACACAAAGGAAACAGAACTACATCAATACAAACATTAAGAGAAAGCTGGATTCGGGTAGGGCATGCTAAATTTGAGTTCTGAATCTTTTGTCTTTCCATCTGCTATTTAAAAATGCAAAGATTAAAATACTGTTGTCTCTTTGTTTTGTATGTGAAACACAATCCCACATATTACGAGAAAAATACAGGCTGAGAGTGAGAAGAGCATGCCGAGCAAAATATTTTGACCTAAGATGGCAGACGTAAGAGAAGCCTGGAGAAAATTACACGAGGAGAAGCTTCATAATTTGTATTGCTAGAATGATCGAATCGAGGATGAGCTGGGTCAGGCGTGTAGCATCCATTATAATAAATATTAATGCCGGGACATCTTTAATGGGAAATCCTGAAGGAAAGAACCCAGCTGGAACATCTAAACGTAGATGGAAGAATAATATTAAAATGGATCTTTGGGATATTTTTTGGGAGTGTGTAGACTGTATACAACTAACTGATTAGGTTGGCCGTGCCATAGCTCAAGCGGTTAGTCGCTGGCTTCCCACCCACGCGGCCCGGGTTCGATTCCGGGTCTGGTCAAGTGGGATTTGTGGTGGACAAAGTGGCGCTGTGGCAGGTTTTCTCCGAGTCCTTCGGTTTCCCCTGCCAATCTTCACTCCACCAACTGCTCCACAATCACCCTCACCTATCATCTGGGGCTGGTACAATAGGCCAGAAGTGGCCGCAGTACAAGGGGCTTAGTCCCACCCCACTAGCAACAAAAAAACTGATTAGGTAGGAACTTGTGTCGAGTTATGATACACGGAAATTAAGTCTTGGTTTCGTACAACTCTAAAGATATCTGAACCAGATATCCAACTCCTTAAGGATCTATTCCACGGAGTTCGTTTAAGAATTATTATGCTATTAATCTGAATCAAAGCTGCTGATTTTAAGCTATTAGTTTTAACGAAGAATTCAAAACATTAAAATATAATGCAGTACTTGCATCTACAAATGTTCTAGTTTTAAGTCAAAAGTGCGAAAATATGACACATACTGATGTCAACGTAATAATCAGATAAATTCTCACTAGCGATTCTTTTTATTTTGGTTTGCTAATAGGAAGTCAAAATGTGCCCACACTACTATTTTAATGGGGCAAAAGAAATACATCCCCTGGTATGTCGCTGTATCTTGGCCGAGACTGAGTACCCAAGTCAACTTGTGGACTGCATCACTGTACTCTGAGCTAGGAACGATTAATGGGGAGGAATGGAGGATAAATAAATAAAAGTATGGCCATGTTACATGTTTCAGAACAGCGTATGAAATAACAGAAGAGCTACGAAAGCTGCAAATGCCTAACGAGGAGTTTTATTACGAGTAGCGTTCACTATTCACACATTACGGTGCTGAAATCAAAGATAGGAAAGGCAAATAGCATGCGCGTGAGAAACAAGAAATTCATGCAACAATAGCATGAATTGGGCTTTGTTCTTCCTTATTTAAAAACATTCCGTCATTTTGTTTTAATATTAACTGACATCAACAGTCGCTGGCAGTCTAAATTCTGAAGAATTACATTTTGATTGCTGTTTATATTATGTTCAGGACAAATAGGCTTACACACGTCTTGAACCATAAAGCAAAATTTATGTTGAAACGAAGTCGAGAATAACCTGTTTAAAACCCTGACCTATAGTACGTCACATCATATTCTACATCATTTCTTGGCACAGAATGTATAAACATAATCGTTCCAACTTACCGAGGGAGATTCAGTCAACTGTTGTCTGCTGAAAATTCCACGAGTGTCCTGAATAGTATAAAATCAGCTGCCGTCACTTCACGTTTGCTTTGTCACTGTGAATTTCAATTTCTGGTTCTTCTTTCATTTATCGAGTCCACATTAATTAATAAGTAACACTTTTGCAAAAAGCACTAAACTAAATAAAACAGTAACAGGAACGAATCACAATTAAGGAAAAACATAAAACACACTGATGGATCCAAATTTAAACTCGAATTTGCACTACCTGTGTCCATTTCCCAACTCCCTCCTACCTTCGCAGTATTATACCGCTAACTTTGTGGTTATTTGCAAGTGTAGATTACATATATTTAAGGATAAACATTATGGACGGCACACAATGCATATTGTTCTTGTAGTTAAATGCCTCATGATCTCAATAACATAACCTAAAAGTGGAATATTCGGTGACAGAATAACTATAATGCCACATTTTGATGTCAGATTCAAACAGCACAGAAGCCTAGTTATCACAAAACAACAGGAAACCTCAGCTTTGCACACAACCCTGCCGCAACTAATGCACTTTATTTCTTGCACCGCAGTGATGTGTGTTTTACATTATCTGCAGCAACCCACGCTCGCTCCGGACTCAGTAATTTACAGTTTATGTCTACACACTACCCCCACGTGCACTCAACTTACACAGCGTCGCATGCACACTCATGCACACACACAGTCTGCGTGTCTCCAGTTATCCGTGCGCCTCCTAATACAGCTTGACGGTGACTGGTTGGTCTAGCTCGGTTATTTGCGAAGCTTTGTTGCTTCTTTCCTTTTCTCTCGTTCCAATCGTGACTTCACGTTGTCTCGTGTGTTCATTCTACCTGCGTTTAGTACCGTCAGTAACAATGTTTTTCCTAAAGGAGTTCTACGCACCTACTTTCTTGTTAATCGGGTACAGCAGGGTCTGTAATTTCCAACTTAACTTTTTTTTCAGTTACTTCCCTTTCAGGACAACGAGGAAAGCAATACACAAATAACTAAGCAGCGTAGAATACTGCCATATATGATCCTCACACCTGTAGTCGTAGACTCATACCGAATTCGTTGTGACTCAGTAGCCTAAATAAAACTATATTAGCATTTTAGGAAAAAGTAACGCTTCACAGTACTACATTTCAGCACACTGTTGCATTTCTTGACAATTTCGTAATTTGCAGGAGCAGTCTTGAAGGTACATTACTTGCCATGCTCGCAGACTGTTGGTGTTCTACATTGTCAATTTTTTCATAAATGTTACTTCTACGACATGTTTCGGCCGTACAAGTTCATCATCAGGTTGATACTTTTACTTATTAGTGTATTGCTTTTCCTAATTCATTGTTCTAAAATTCAACCATCCACGGAAGTCACACAATACCACGCCGTACTGAATACTGACTCACACACAACATAACCGCTCTAAGCCATAGCAAAACCCCTCGTATCATATGACCACAACCCAAGAAGCCATGGAATGCTGTAAACACGGAATATGAATTGAAAAAGGAATTAGTTTCAACTAATTTTAACAAACATCGGCAATAATTGGAATTAGTTTTAACCAAGTTTAAGTACTTAACTCTTTCAAGGCATCAAGTTTTCTTACGGAATACAAAACTTTGTCACCGAACCGGCATGAGAAGTGTAAGTTCATAAAATTCACAAAACCCCGCACAAGTTGGATCAGCTGGTAACGGTTATAATTTGTATCCAGGAGATCACCAGTTCTAATTTCTGCAGGGACGCCGAGTATCCTCAATAAGGTTTTTTGTGGGTTTCCTCAGTAACTCCAGGCGACTGCTGGAACAGTACAATTGGACAGGCCACGACAAATTCCACACTATTCCCAATTTCTCATTTATTAATCATCCCAAAATTGCAAGCTATGATATATGATATACTGTCTGATTAATTAAACCATAAATAAGAAAATCCTCGTGTCCCAAGCGATCATCTTCCATCAGATTTGTTTAGTGAAGGCTTGCATTCTGTAAGTAGACCATCGCCGATCACACTGGCCGCACGGTCTAAGGCATCAACCATCTTCGCTCGCTCGAACGCTGGGATCGTGGGTTCGAATTCCACTCGATGCATGGATGTCTGTGTGATTTTGTTTCCTGTTTGTGTTATTCTGTGTGTAGGTACCGGTCTTGCGGCGGGCTGATCCCCTGTCCAAGGAGTCCTATCGATTGTGTATAGAATTAAGAAACTGAAATAGCGGCCAAGGTCCAAAGGGTTTTAGAGCGAGAGAGAGAAGTAGACCATTAACGTTTGACATTATTGACGCACATTTTAAGACCATACAGTTTTTAAAGATACGCCCATAACTCGTATTTAGTATCTAAGTCAAATATCGGGTGGTTGCCATTCTGCATGACTTTATTACAGCTCTAAAGTAGTCAGAGAGTAAGGCCAAAAAATATAAACCCAATCAAGAGCACATAAAACACAGGAGCCATTAACAATGTTGATGATGTATGAGGCACGTGTGGTTTCGAAATGACCAGGCACTAGACCACACAAGACAGTCGTAAATACGACCGTTTCCACGAATATATACCATGCATTGCACAGCTTATTTTACGCCTTGCTGGTTGTTACGATTCGAGTTTAACTTTTAACCAATTTTTTTAAGTATGACTTTTCATTACAGTTCAGAATCTCTTGACTTCCTGCCTGCTGTTTAAAAATGTAATGGTTAAAATGTACACAACTAAAAATCTTACCTCCTATTTTGTATGAGTGGGAAATTGAATCTTCCGCCTTATGCTAGAACATATACTGAGGGTGACACTCATGCTAATTTTACTGTGTATCAATTATCTGTGTGACCCGGGATAGCGCAGTCGGTATAGCGACTGGGTACGGGCTTGATAATCGAGGGTCGGAGTTCGAGTCCCGGTAGGATGAAGAATTTTCTCTTCTCCACGTCGTCCAGACCGGATCTGGGACCCACCCAACCTCCTATACAATGGGTACTGGGGACTCTTTCCCGAGGGGTTAAGCGGCCGGGGCGTGAAGCTGACCACTCATCTCCAGCTAGTACCGAGGTCAATAAAATGTGGATCTATCTATCCAGTCCCCCATACGCCTTCATGGGGTGGTGTTAATTAGTTAAGCATAGGAACAACGTTGCTTTTTTCTCTACTGTCTTTGTTCATGTTAAAGCAAAGAGAAATTTAGAAAATAATCAACGGGAATTGAAGGAAGGAAGCTGTAAAGGATTTTGACTCCTTCTTTGATTTTGATATTATATTTCTGGGATTAGGAAATCTAGGAGGATATGAAGGTATACAACTGTACTGACGTTGTTCTCTGAGAAAAATTGTACGTTTATAATTTCCAGACCTATGGGACTGTCGAGAAGTGGCAAGCACCGGAGTTTGTCCTCCGGACAGGCTTTATACAAGTGGATCATTGTGTAGACAGTGTCAGACTTTGTTTCAGCCACTCCTGCAAAGAACTATAAGGAGCTGATAGATGACTACTACTGAATCCATCACGCACAACATGCTTTACATATTGCGTCATGTCAAAAATCGTATTGATTATTGCTTGGATGTCTGCCCAGTCACATTTGGCAACAATATTGAAATGCTCTTGTAGCCTTTAAAACCCATTGTGTCTTCAGACAAGTCCAGTAATCTACTGCTGGCCCTCGCCACCACAGTCCTTCCTGCTATCAGGCCTCGTCCTGGTCCATGATCATACGTGTATTTTTGTTCTTTCCAGGCTTTTAAGTGTTTTGAAGCGAGGTCTCCTCTTCGACGACAGGAGGGGTCTAACTAATACTGGTCACTCCACCACTGCTGGGGAGTGACTAAGGAGTTAAAGAGCCTGAGTGACTGAGTGGCTGGCTGCTAAAATGCTGCTGGTCTCGCCAGCAAAGTGATTCTTGGTTCCGAGTCCCACGGCACCCATGATATTATATTAAGGTCTGAGGCTCTGGGAGTTTTCTGATTGTCCGCTCCGTCCTATAATGTGTCTGCATATATCTGTCTGTTTACATAATAATAATAATAATAACAATTTGTAGGCTACCTCGAAATTTGTAAGTAAACTCCGCGCTGAACCCGTATAGTTGAGCCTAAAACAATTCAGATTAGCGAGGAAAAATACGTAATTACACTGCACAGTTATAGACTATTGGATAGGCCCATATGACGGACCGATATGTTGCCCCCATATTTGGTTAATTGTTGTTCTCTTGTGCGAAAATTATAAATTTCTAAACTGTGACGCTTGCTTAGCCCAAAATTTTGTGATGTCAGAGGCCCCGTTAGGGAGAATATAAAAGCTTGCAAATAAAGCTACGGGTACTAGAGGCCCAAATGAGAAATGCCAAATGCATCGAAGCAAGCTTTACTCGACAGATGGATTTAACTGCTGTTCGGAATTCAACAACCAACGATGGCCCACCGAACACCAGCCTAAGGTACGGGTCTGACGGGCAGCACTGTTGTTTGGTTCTCATAAACTGACAATGGTCTACAGAAAAACAATCGAATTATTTGCCACGATAGCGTAGTGACGGTCAGAGTCATACGAGGAAGCATGTGTGATGCATTTACATGGATCAGATCTGGAAAGAGATTCATTATCAGTTTTTGTGTCTTACGTCTGGGCAAATTTCCTGATATATTGTTACGTGTAAGGGGGTGCGCGTGACTAATAATTGCGGATTCTGCATTTCACGATTAAATCTATCTGATATTACTAACACAATTACAGTCAGTTATTATTCATACATTCAACTATTTCTGGATGCCGAATCCCTCACTTTTGTCTGCATGTTCTATACTTCACTTCTGTGCCAGAATTCTCGCTTCTCGAGTTTTGCTTCTTCTCTCGCTTCTGACTTCTGAACTCTGCTCACGAATGCATTCTGTTTCATATCTGCTTGGCGTACCGACTAGGGACACTGAGTCGAAAGGTTCATCCCTTCGTTGTCAGGAAAACGACCCTTGCTGTGAGAATAAACGTTTACCTAGCCGTTGTCACGAACACGTGCTTGCAATTGTCACCTGCTCTTACTGTAGCAGAAACGTGCCTACCGATCCGTTATCTAGCAATGGACGTCCGCTTTGATTTCGATATTCCGGCTTTTAGGGGTAAGTCAAAATGTGTACAATTGTCACGTGTATGAATGACTATGGACGGGGATTGGATTGGTAATTAGGTTTAGTGAACATATTAACACAACTTGTGACTACGCTTTACAAATCACTGGCGCACACAGACTGGTGTTCTCAGTCTGTTACAATCTCCATTAGCTGTTGCTTTGTAGCGGCTTCCAGCGGGCGGATATTCCCCTCCTTCTGGGTTCCTGAACTATCCCCGGCCTCAGCAACCAGCTTCGTACAGCAACAGATCACAACGACTGAACTCCAGTGGTTATCTATTAACTCACTAACTCACCAACCGACTTCACTCCACTGACTGACTGAACTCACTTCTCCTGACTGTCCTACTTGTATCTTGGCACGTACACAGAAAACATCTTTTCTCTGTTGCTGTTTACGTGCCGCTGCCTAGTAACGGCCGTTATCTAGTTGTTTGTTTCGCGGTCATTGCCTAGCAACGGGTCTACATGCCAAAATATTATCATATCTGAATAGCTTTTGTAGGGATCACTTTCAATTCAATCTTAAACAGTAAACGCAAAGTAAATTTAAAAGACCACACTTGTACATTTTCTTGAATGTTAAATAGTACAATATTTCAAAAGAATAAGTTTTCTCAGAAGCAACTGGTTTCTAGAACAACAAACGCGTCCTTCTGTAATGTGATGCCTTTATATGGGTAAGGACAATGAAAGATTAAATTTATAAATGAAAATCTTCACTGTTCGCTGGGAGCTCTAAGTATCTGTTAGAATTCAAGCTGAGGAGCTCCAGATTCGTAATAAAACGTCGCATTCATAAGCGTGGACTTAAATAGTGTGGAATGCAGATTTTTGAATCCTCTGGTACTGACGTGTCTCTTTAAATAGTATCCTTTGACGAGTAACAACGCATCGGCGCTTTCAGCAACAGCAACGCTGCGCGAAGTGCCGTCGTAGGATTGCGGTTCCCACTTTCCATGTCCAGTAAAGTGTGAACATACAGCAAACTTTAGCATCGCTGTGGACCGGAAAACTTGGGATATCCGTTCGTGAAAAAGAAAAACGTTAAACCAATATAGTTTATAGGCATAAATAGCACGGACACTTACGAAACGACCCACATAGAACTACCGAAAGAAATTTAAGCCTGGATAGAATTTTACATTTACTTTATGTCTCTACTTTCCGATATGGGCAGCATTAGCAGAATGCAGGAGAAAGGCAATACACAGATCATGGTACTTTGGCGGATTTGCACATTTTGAAATTCTTGATTTTGAAATGAGTGTTCTTTCGGGAATGGCATCTGTGTATATGTACGAAAGGATGGATATATGGCTGTGTTCCTCGCTAGCATCCGAGCGGGTTGAACTTATCTTATTCACACTCTGTATTCAGGAAGTCATTTGTTCTAAATCGGTTTTAGATCCGAAAATAAGGGCATTTTACTTAGGCCCCAAAACTTAAAATGCGTTTCGTGAAAACGGATTTACGATTTTAATCAAATTTCAATAGATTATTGAGGCTATATTTCTAAATTTACTGCATATGTGGTACCTGAAGGAACATAACGAAACGGGGCCCTAACTTGAAATGCAATTTTTTTTTTTTTTGAAACCGACTTTCCCATTTAGAATATTTCCGTTGAATTTTCGACAACCAGCAATGGTTTACTGAGCAGCAATTGATTTCGGTCCCAATGAAACACAGATAAAGTCAATCGCATGTGAGAATATATATGCAATGTCTTTGCAAAGGGGGTTTCATCATTTTGTGTTCGGCAACAAAGAAATCGCCTTATGGGTTTGTCCGTTTATGATTGGAGCTATGCGTGGCTATAAATTAAGCTTTCTGTCTCTCGGAGAGCTATAAAACGAGGCTGCGAAAAACAACATTAGGTCTGATTCTCTGAACGATATTATTTTAGTTTTACGAGAAAACGAAAAAGCATTTTTGCTTTTATGCGTACTGGTTTACTAAACCAAAATAAATAAGTGACTGCGATCAGATAAAAAGGGAAGTCACATGTGCAGTAATTTATATTCCATGTCAGAGATATTCATATTTCAAATGCCACCAGGAAAACAGAGTGTGAATCAGACTTGAAACATTCTCAATATCAGAAGAAATTCGTGTAAGATTCTCTGAGTAAAATATTTAATTTGTATTTCACTTTTCGATCGCCTCTGTGGTCTAGTGGTCAGAGTTCCTGGTTACAAATACAGAGGTTCGGGTTCGATTCCCAGCACTACTAGATTTGCTGAGAAGAAGTGGGTCTGGATTGCCTGTGGTTCTGTATGGGTGTGAAACTCGGTCTCTGACATTAAGGGAGGAACATAGACTAAGGGTGTTTGAGAACAGGGTGTTGAGGAGAATATTTGGACCGAAGAGAGTTGAAGTGACAGGAGGTTGGAGAAAACTGCATACTCTTCTCCAAGTATAATTAGAATGATCAGTCAAGAAGGATGAGGTGGGCAGAGCATGTAGCACGAATGGGGGAGACGAGAAATGGGTATAGGATATTAGTGGGAAAGCCAGAAGAAAAGAGACCACTGGGAAGACCAAGGTGTAGTGACTGGACAATATCAAAATGGATCTTAGAGGGAAAGAATGGGATAGTATGGATTGGATTGATCTGGCTCAGGATCTGGCTTGCGGACTACAGGACACAGAGTTTTTCACTCTTCTTGAAGCAGTAATAATACAGATAAGAACAGTCAACAATTATCGCGCTCAAAAATTAATCAGTCGGTTTAGTCAGACTTGTATCTGACAAGACTAGTAAAATAAATGTCCGATAATTGGGAATTATCAGGAGTTATCTAACGGTACAAAATGTACATTACCCTGATATACAGTAACAGAACAAGAAGCTCCTAATAGAAACAATGAAACTTACTCTTTTACCGCAACAGATATTGTTAATGTTATATTTGGGTACTGTAAATTTACAACACATTCCAATTCGAGTTATCTCACATGCTAGAGCTGGGCTAGCGAGAAAATGGTCATACAATCGAAATTTTGGTCTCTGGCTCTTGCAAGTATGTTACACATCATTGTGCCGGTCACGGTAGCCGAGTGATCTAAGGCATGTACGTGTACTGTCGTGGCTGGCTCGGAAGTCGGGATCGTGGGTTCGAATCCCACATATGGCATGGATGTTTGGTATGTGTATATGTTTATTCTGCGTTTGTGTTGTCCTGTGTTTAGGTACGAGCTGATCACTCTTCCAAGGAGTCCTACAGACTGTAAAATGATCATGAGACTGAAAACCATAGACCAGAGCCCAAGCGGGCTGTAGAGCCAGTAAAAGAAAATATTATTATTACTATACTGCAATTATTATATTTAATTTATATTATTATATCATTGAAGGAATTAATTACTTTAAATTGAGATATTGACTATGTAAAATTCGTCGGATATAACCTAAAACCCGAACAGTCACCAAAGTCTAAATTACTGATTCATAAACAACATTTCATGTATGGTGCCTGAGTGCATGAGCCCGTTTAAAATTTCACGAGCCTAAGCCATTAGTTCAATTATTATCGCCATCAAATTGAGAACTAAATGTACCCTTCATGCAGCCGCCATTTTACTCGTACTCTTTAATACAAGAAAACAAAAAAAAAAACTCAATCAAAGTGATATATTTTTTGAAGACCAGTTCTTCCAAAAACTTTCAAGGCACTAGATTAAGTGGCGCTAGTGTCGCTCCTACCTCAGAAGTTCGTTCATTCGCCGTGTTTGTTATTACTAGCTGCAGGAAATCACAATGAACGACGCTGGGGCGGCCTCGAATGTTATAATCATATGTCAGACTTGATAAAAACAGGTCAAATATTTCAGAAGTTAAAATGGGGGATGCGCACTCACAGACATAACAGCATTGTGATCTCATAAATCTTTTTTTTTTCTTTTCAAGGAAATAAAGTAGGCTAAAGACTTATTTTTCGCAATAACTCATAAAGAAAAGAGTTGATCGGGCCGAACAGCAATTCTTCGGAATTTACGGAAATGGCCATGGGCTGACCCTTCATTTGGGAAGAAAGAGAGGCAGTGGAGACACAACCACTTTCAAGATGAAGACGGTTAATGGAGAATAACAGCTACAATGTTTGGTAAAGTGAGTAAGATAACCAAAGTGATTAACAACTGTATTAACAATATACCTATCGAAACTTCAGTTTCAATGTCACAGATATTTATATATTTATTAATATTTATTCACTTCCATGTGTTATATATATATGTAAAAAAGTAAAGCTATCCCTGAAACAGACCGCGGAGGCCCATAGGTTAGTGAAAAGGCGAGGCTCCCACATTTTCTAGACAGTCGGTTCAGAGACGGCGGTAAGGTTGTCCGCTGTATGCGCCGGCCGCCCTTAAGCCCACGAATATTCCTGGTGCTCATTTCTGTTAGAGGCTGAGTCGACCGCAGGAACACAGTGCAGCTGGAAGGATTAGGTCGTCTGAAAAATCAAATAACTTCATCGGGAATGGAACTCGCAACCTTCCGTCTTGTAACATAGTGCCTCAACCAACTGCGCTACCGCGTGCCCCCTTGTAGCATAGTGCCTCAACCAACTACGCTACCGCGTGCCCCACGTTGCATGTGTGTGGGTATTTCATTTAAGCAATCACTTCGTTAGTTTCACATTGGGAATTTAGAAAAATAAATACACTACACTCTATCTTCGCTTACTTGATCTCCCACCCCAAGAGAAATCATGGTTTGTGTTTGAGAACCAAGTGCATAGATTAGACCCTACCCAGACCTAGAGGAAGAAAGTAACGAAAGGTCGGAGGAGATTACATAATTGGGAGCTCATTATCTGTACTTATTACCATATATTATTATGGTAACACGGATGAGACATGTAGCACGCATTGGGCGATCAGAAGAAAATATACATTCATACAAAAATATAGTTCCAAGACCGGAAGAAAAGAGGAAATTTGGACAACCCCAGGTGTTGATGGGGCGATAATATTAAAATTAGTCGTAATGAAACCGAGCCTGACAATTTAGGAATTACACGGTTATAATTCTTATATCTAGAATCTTTTAAGGGTTCAACTCCATAAGTAAGTAAGAATCTTTTATGCGGGGAGTTCTAATTAAACTCATGAAGCATTACTCAAAGAATTCCATACAAATATAATCTATTATCATTATTTTTTAGGCAACCCCCGATTGCGGTGGGACCAAAGAGCCGTTACATAGGCCTGCGTAGTCTAAACGGTCCAAACGACAATTTCCTTGCTACGGTTATCATTTTCGTGAGAAGCTTTTAGAGATATTGCTGTATGGCGACTCTCCTTCTGTAGGCGATTACCACGTAATTTGAGCACTGTACTCGGCGCTAAAAGGAGAATTACCCCCAGAGGGAGGCTCACTGAATGTTCATTAGATAGGAGACTGGGTGGGTTTCACTGTCGCTCTATTGCCACAGCAGCTGGCCAAGTGACCGGATGTCAAGGCCCGGCACAGAGAAGCCCTCTAGCCTGTACATTATGGCCTGTAAGAACTTAAGAATAGCTTATTGGTCACATGCTGTCAGCCGTGAAACACGCTACAGGAAAAAGCAAGCAGTCAACATAATATTAAATATCTAAAACTTGAACGCACAGCTAATATTGATGAAGTGGGAAAACACGCTTCTCTAACCTCATGGCATGTGTTGGGTGGAAAATTTAGTCTAAGATGAAGAAATGAAAAAAAAAAAAAAAAAAAAAAAAAAAAAAAAAAAAAAAAAAAAAAAAAAAAAAAAAAAAAAAAAAAAAAAAAAAAAAAAAAAAAAAAAAAAAAAAAAAAAAAAAAAAAAAAAAAAAAAAAAAAAAAAAAAAAAAAAAAAAAAAAAAAAAAAAAAAAAAAAAAAAAAAAAAAAAAAAAAAAAAAAAAAAAAAAAAAAAAAAAAAAAAAAAAAAAAAAAAAAAAAAAAAAAAAAAAAAAAAAAAAAAAAAAAAAAAAAAAAAAAAAAAAAAAAAAAAAAAAAAAAAAAAAAAAAAAAAAAAAAAAAAAAAAAAAAAAAAAAAAAAAAAAAAAAAAAAAAAAAAAAAAAAAAAAAAAAAAAAAAAAAAAAAAAAAAAAAAAAAAAAAAAAAAAAAAAAAAAAAAAAAAAAAAAAAAAAAAAAAAAAAAAAAAAAAAAAAAAAAAAAAAAAAAAAAAAAAAAAAAAAAAAAAAAAAAAAAAAAAAAAAAAAAAAAAAAAAAAAAAAAAAAAAAAAAAAAAAAAAAAAAAAAAAAAAAAAAAAAAAAAAAAAAAAAAAAAAAAAAAAAAAAAAAAAAAAAAAAAAAAAAAAAAAAAAAAAAAAAAAAAAAAAAAAAAAAAAAAAAAAAAAAAAACGAACATTACATGGCCAACTTAACGTCAAAATATTGTCTTGCACTGGGAAGAATTATGATAATCATGTTTTGAAGATAATAAACCCGTCAAAAATAAGCCTGTAATACTTAAAAGTAGAGAACAGAATGTACAACATCATTTTTATATTGAGAATTACATTTCCTTTTATGACCTGCAATTGGTCATTTTGAAGACACCCTGTTGGTGATATGGGCAAATCTGGGTGTACAAAAACAAAGCTACTTTGTTCGAAAACATAAAAGGTTTTGATGGAATTAAAAGAAATATGTATACGTAGCTCTGGAGAACGAAAGGGACGGATGAAATGTATTCGTCACCTCTTGGGAAGTCATACTTTTCTTTATGGGAACGAAACGAAGAGGGCGAAATCCCATATAAACTTAACAACCCTCCTCGCAATGCAGGACAGTGCGAGTCTCACATGCCTCTTTGCTTCCTAGATGTTCACTTCTTCATTTTCTGACTTCGAGCTGCAGTCCCATGATCTCCGTCGTTATTTCAAATGCCTTGTCCTTACCACCTTTTCTCTAACACTAAAGCTTTGGAACTCACGACCTTCCTCTCTCTTTTGTTGATTGGTGATACTTGCGTGGCAACTTCAGTGGTCGTGACATTGCCAGAACTGATGTTATCATCAAATTCTTTCTTGCCGAAGGTTAGGTTGAGCTTGTAGTCCGGACCATAACAGGTGGGTGTTTCTGACGTCCAGATGATGAAAGTCTTAAGGAACAAGATCCCAGGATTGATTACAACGACCTCAAAATCGACCAGTGAACCCTACTGAGAGCCTGCTCAATTCATACACCAACTTAATACAGCCATCCGATACAACATATTTTAAACCACTTTAATAAAATTTTGAACTCTCCCCAAATGTTTCGGCTGAAATTTTGCCATCTTCAGGAGTCTTTAATTAAGTAGGTCTACGTCATTTTCCACTGTGTAACTTAATACAACTGCCGATCACAGTGACCGCGAGGTCTAAGTCATTAACTGTCTTCGCTCCCTTGAACGTTGGGAATGTGGGTTCGAATCCAAATCCACGTATTGATGTTTGTGTGCGTTTATTCTGTGTTGGTAGCGGCATTGCGACGGGCTGGTCCATCGTCAAAGGAGTTCTACCGGCTGTGAATAGGATTGAGAAATCGAAAAATCCCGCGAAGTTCCAACAAAGGACTTTAGAGCCATAGATAGACAAATTAATAGAATTAGAATTAAAATAATAAAGTCTTAATTTTAGTAGTTTGTGATACACAATTCTTAATATAAAATTAACGAACCTTAATATCTACTTATGAATTTTAATTACTAATTATTTTACCAGCAAGAATCATATAGGATTATCAGGCATCACAAAAGTTCAGATATTTGTATTTCTGTTTTAACTATGTTACATTTGTATAGCGTGAAATGTAAAATTTTATGTTCAGAGTTAAACGCCTTGAAGATGCCAAAATTTTACCAGAAAGATGTAGCATAAATTGTATAGTTTATAAAAAATGGATTTGAAGTGCGTTACATGAAATTAGGTGGAGATTGATACATGATTATGAGCTATAAAGGCAATAGCCGTAATTTTAAAGTAATCATTCATTTTAGCTTGCATCCCTCAAAATTGTTTTCCTAAGTTCGGACATTTTCATACCCACCTGCTACTGTCAGGAGCTGCTGAAACGAAGAGAGGTGGTTGTGGCTTCCCCGCTACCGTCCCTTTCCTATCCCAACCATCAAGCTGTAGAGGCTGGCATTCGGCAGTTCTGATTTCAAATGTCCATTCAGAAACCAATTATAATTAGGTGCTTTCACTAAGTCCCTCCGGGCAATTATGGGCTAGCAGAGCCTACAAAGACGCTTCCTTCTTTGTGTTTCTCTATTCATCAGTAGATCCGCCAATACACGGTGAGAGGGCCGGATACTTTCCATTGTCTGAAGTATATTCTGTATACATGTCAGGCAACTGCTTTTGGGCCTCTCTTTTAGTCGTCTTAATTAATTATATTCCTGAGATGTTTTTATTACATTTGTGTTCTGATACCGGAGCCGGAATAGCTCAGTCGATATAGGGACTAGGCTGTGGGTCAAACGACAGTTAAGTTGGGGTTCCATTCCCGGCAGGGTCAAGTGATGATTCTTTTCTACATATCGTACGGACCGATTCTGAGACATACTTAGCCTCCTATCCAATCGGTACTGGGGGCTCTATGCCCTAGGGTAAAGCGGCCGGGGTGTGAAACTGACCACTCACCTCCATCTAGTGCCTAGGTAAAGAATGGTGGAGCTAAACCACCATTCTCCGCTGTGTCTTCATGGCATAGTGCAAATTACGTAATTACGTACAGAAAGAAGTTACAATTTTAGCCTAAAGTACAAAAAAAAACTGCGTGGTTTTAGTCCGCAAGCGAACTATACCGACCAAGTAACCGCCGCTTGTCGGCGAAGTTAGTGCCAGCTTTAGCGGATAGACAGCGTAGCCATAAATTTCGGTTTTCTAGACCGGAGCAGCTACTTTTCCATTCAAGTAGCTCCTCAGTTATCCTCACGAGTCTGAGTGGACCCTGTTCCAGACCCAGTACTTCTCATAACATCTGGTAGTTCCTGGAATCAACTCAGGGACCTGTGGATTTGTAGCCAGGAATTCTGACCACTAGACCACAGAGGTGGTCACAAGTTTAGCCTACTCTTCTTCTTTTCAAAAATGAAAGGAGATTTATGAGACCAGCTTGCTCTCTGTCTGTTCGTCCGTTCTTGTCTGTCCATCTGTCTGTGTGTTAGCCCCTAATTTATGTCAGGTAACTGGATGACATCACATTGCTCTCTGCGTGTCTGTCTCCCCCCCATTTCTGTTAGGAGGCTTATGAGATCACCTTGCTGTGTGTCTGTGTCTTTGTGCCCCCCCCCCTTCTGACTATTGCAAGGCAAGGGGCGGCTGCTACTTATTATTATATAATACCAATATTTGTCTCTATGCCTGTCCTCCTCCAATTATTTTGGTTTCTGTGCGGTCTGTGTCGTATCAAAGGAACATAAATTCCTGTTGGTTTGTATGCTGATGTCAGAGAAATGCTGTGGCCTTAAGTGGATAGAATACAAATCTAATAGTGTTAACCGAGACCCCGGACTGGATCGTAACCACAACCAGCATCAGTCAGTATGGTAATCTCCATTACACGCATAACAAGGACAAGGGAAACAATGGAAGCACACAAGTTCATATGGGAAAACGGCCACTTAGAGACCTACAAACAGAACTCACTCACTCACTCATGGAGCTAAGCCCTTCTGCCAATTGTGCAGCTACTCAAGAAATTCCCAGCATTTTATGGAACCGGAAGGTTCATTACCGCGTTCACAAGAGCCCTCCATTAGTCCCTATTCTGAGTTAGATGAATCCAATCCATATCATTCCATTCTATCCCTCTAAGATCCATTTTAATATTGTCCACCCACCTACACCTTGGTCTTCCCAGTGGTCTCTTTCCTTTTGGCTTTCCCACCAATAGCCTATATGCATTCCTCTTCTCCCCATTCGTGCTACATTCCCTGCCCACTTCATCCTCCTTGATCTAATCATTCTAATTATACTTGGCGAAGAGTACAAGTTATGAAGCCCCTCATTATGCAGTTTTCTCCAATATTTCTCCATTTCTCTTCGGTCCAGATATTCTCCTCAACACCCTGTTCTCAAACACCCTCAGAAAGATACAGAAAACTAACATTAAGATGAATCTTAGGGAATGTCGTTGTGAGGGTCGAAGGTGGATGAAATTGATTAAGGACCGCATATGAAGGGGAACTTCGATATTTAAGTAGTGGATTTTGATAAAACAGGGTTAATTAATTATTTATTTTTAATGACAACATCTGAAGACAGCAGAGGAGCCGCATGCGGGACCAGACAATGGACAATGCTCAACATACCTGCTGTGTAACGAATCAACCACTGTCACGTACTTTAGAGAGTCATCATACTGCCCGGTTATTCGGCACTATGATCTTGATGAATGAACGTGCAAGCAAACAAAGCCTGCCAGCTTAATTACTGTACTGCTGGTCTCACTGGCTGGCGTAGAAAAATACACATGTTCGTTTTATCTTGAACGAACATTTTGTCCTTGACAACATCGACAGCAATAATGACTTCCGTATTAGATCACAATAAGCCGGCATTACAACAGATATTATCAGGAGCGGTCACCTGCCAGTAATAATAATGTGAACTTCCTGCGTATTCATTTAAAATATTGAAGTTATCAATTCATCTGTGTCCTTAAGGGTCAAAAGTACATTTTACTGACGATTAAGCAGGTTTAGGCACAGCGGAGAAGCCTGCGGTTTGCGTTCGATAGATACGCGCTTTCAAGCTTGATGTCCTTTTAAAATTATTACATTCTATTTTAATGGTATCGTCAAAAGTCCTTTTTATCTTTCAAATGGTAATTCTATAATTGATTTCGGCACGGGAACTGTGTAGATGTATAAGTTTCCTTGTTCTCCTTTGTCGGTCAAGTGTCAGTTTCTTCGATTTTACTATTCCGAGAATACCGTATTTACGCATGTATAGGCCGCACATTTTTTGCCAAAAATTCAAGAGGAAAACTGGGGTGCGGCTTATATTCGAAATATTCGAAATCACACTTCATTTAAAAAAAAAATTATATTCATAATTAGTAATACAGGGTTTTCTACTCCTGAAATAATATTCCAAGAAAATTATTTTTTCTATAATTTCTGTCTGAAAATTGTGCTGCGGCCTATACACGCACGCGGCCTATACATGCGTAAATACGGTAATAAGAGAAGATCAAAATATTTTCAATCCTGTAACAGATTTTTTCTCCCACGTTCACATATTTTCAAGATCATTATCTTTCCAAATTATAATTTGTGTTTTTCTTTTAAAGGATGTGCCAACTTTTCATAAAATGTACAAACACGACGCTAACATTGATGTTATATAATAATCTCTTTTTTTTATTGGCACTACAGCCCCAGTGGGCCTAGGCCTACCTCCATGAACTTCTCCGTTCACTTCGGTTCTTCTAGATCTTACACATTCGGTAGGACTCCTAGGGCGGGTGATCTGCTCGTCGCAAGGCCTCTACCTGTACACAAACACAGAAAAACGCACACAAACATCCATGCCTTGAGTTGGGTTCGAACCCACGATCCCGGCTTATGAGCGAGCGAAGACAGTGCATGCTATGATAATCTTTAGTAATATTATAATTAAGCATCCTATTGCATTGAGGTTTCATTTATAGTCTATCAAGTGTTCCGTCTATAATAACATTGATTGACACTTTAATACCACACAGTGGTCTTAAGATGTTATATAAAACTATTAAAATGTTAAAATATATATGTATTATTATAATGCTACATGTTTCGTCCTTATGAGGCCATCTTCAGGCAAAAATCATGTGAGGAATCCCAATGCACTGCGCACTAAACGATAGTAATTCCTTTTATTACTTTCGTCTCCTTTTTATGTTTTATCTCTTCGCATATAAAACGAAAAGAAAGTAATAAAAGTAATTATATTCATTTACTGTGCAGTGCATTAGGATTTCTCACATGAGTGTTGCCTGAAAATAGCATGCAGCAAACAGCATTATAATAATACATATATATTTCAACATTTTAATAGTTTTATATAACATCTTAACGACCACTGCGTGATATTAAATTGTGAATCAATGTTACTGATTGCTGCATTAGAGACGGAATATTTTATAGACTATAAATAATTTTTAGTGTTTAGGAAAAGATAACAACGGTTTTAAAATGAACAAAATTAACCGATGACTGTCAATTTCTTGATTTCATCGACAACCAAAGTTTTTGTTTTCTCGTGTCCTCCCAAAATGCTTAAATGTTGAATTATCCATATTGTCACGTGCTAATAACTACGAGAAGATACGGGGTCTGTATTGGTAATGAAATTTATTGAACACTTGTGTTTCGCTTAGTGGGAGTTGAGTCCAACTGGGTCCACTCGGCACGGCGGCCACTGAGTGGGCAATTGTAGCTTGCCCCGGGTGAATATGATGATGGAGAATTTGGTGGAATGAAGATTGGCAGGGGAAACCGAAGTACTTGGATACAACCTGCCCCAGCGCTACTTTGTCCGCCACAAATCCCACTTGACCAGAACCGGGATAGAACCCGGGCCGCCGCGGTGGGAAGGCAGTGACTAGCCGCTTGAACTATGGCGCGGCCTTGAACACTTGTAACTATATGTAATAGTTTCACGGCTCTACACGCACTGCAAATTATCACTCCAAATATTATAGGCTGGTTTGTCGGTCAGTCAAACTGCTCCTCGCTTTCGCCAGCACAGTCATTCCTGGCTTCAGTCTCCTCGAGATCATTGACCAAGATATTTATTTTCTCCTAGACATGTACGTGCCGGTCACAGTGGCCGAGCGGCCTAAGGCATGAACCGTCTTCGCCAGCTCGAACACTGCGATCGTGGGTTCGAATGCCACTAGAGGCATGGATGTCTGTATACGTTTATTCTGTGCTTGTGTTGTTCTGTGTGTAGGTAATGGCGTTGCGACGGGCTGATCCCCCGTCCAAGGAGTCCTACCGACTCTGTACCTATGGATTAAGAAACTGTAAAAGCGACCAATGTCCACAAAGGCTATAGAGCCATATATATATATATGTATGTATATGTACGTGTTTTGAAATGAGGCCTCTTCTTCGACGAAGGAGGGGTCCGTATTTTTATGTAGGCGCTACGTTCTTTGCACCGTAGTTTTAATACGAGTAAACTCAAAGTCAAAATCAAATTTGTGGTAGGGCCGTTGGTCAGTCGGCCAGCCTGTCTTGGAATGAAGCAATCATCTTGGGCTTAAGACCAGATGTTTATTGCTGTTAGACATTTGCAGTTTTCTTATGAGGGGCTATATATAGCCTCGGCTCGGACCGCACAGAAAACATCGCTCCCAACAGTTCCTTTATTCTTGTGTGACTTGTCAAGAGGAGCTGCTATCCAGCGAAGGGCCGCGTGTCTAGCGGCCTTTGCCTAGCAACATATAACATCTCTTGTTATAATAATCCTTCGTGAAACAATATTTATTTCACAGATAATTCACCCGAGATATGAAACATGTACTTTCCGGGAACTAGACTGGGGTTTTACTCCTGCATAAATTTTGAACAAAAATACGTCTGTTCAGCATTCCAGAAAATGTGTGCTGTGTATTACATGATGGGGCTCTATATTCTTGGGATCCTTTGCTGATGAACGCAAATACATTAACCTCAAACTCCAACAAAACTCCACACTCCGTGATTTTAGTCCACAAGCGAACTATACCGACCGAGGAACCTCCGCTTGTCGGCGAAGTTTAGTGCCAACTTTTGCGGATAGAGGGTGTCGCGTGGTCAGCGCAACGAATCCCCACGGCCATTAATTTCGGTTTTCTAGACCGGAGCCGTTATTTCCTTGAAATATCTCAGTTATCATCACGAGCCTGAGTGGACCCCGTTCCAGACCCAATATTTCTTAGAAAAAATCTGGTAACGCCGGGAATCGAATCCGGCCATCTAGATCTGTAGTCAGGAACGCTGACCACTAGACCACAGAGGCGGTATATACGCCAACAATATTATCTAAATTACCACTATTCATACTATATAGAATATGGAATCCACAAAGGAAATTGTGTGGGCGCTTCTGTACCTGGCTACAGAGCGAACGAGTGAGCAGAAACATATTTATGAACTTCGGCATTAAACATGACTTGAAGTTAGAGAACAACGGTTCCATATTTAGTAATTCTACTGACATAACCACAATATCGACCTAAATGTCAGCAGCAAGTCTTCATTCACATACTTCATGGAGTGGGTGTAAACACGGAGAAGTCGCGCAGAGGAGTGCGGCAACTGGTAGAGACAACTGGAAGCGACAACAGCAAGAAAAGCAGTGTGAAGACCTGACAGCCAACTAACAATCAGCTGTCCGCAAAATGACAATACAACATTTAAATATGTCATTATGTGCATATTATTTTGCTTTACTGGCTTTGCGGCATCTGTTATTATGCTGTAAGGCAGTGGTTCTCAACCTTCATGAGACCGCGACCCAGTAAGTTTTCTTTATAAGACGAGGGCCCAGTCCCAACAAATTTACTCGTAAATACCTTTCCAGTTTTGTTAAAGTTCATGCATTAAGCTAACGTAATATTAGTAATTCATTATAGCATAATCATAAAGAGTATTAGTACACCTTTGCATATATGGTGTGGCATGTTGACAGACATAAAATTACATTTAAATTAGTTATCAATCACTGGACTAATGAAATCTTGTAGCATTTTGTAGTTTCCTCAGACCAACATCATTAAATTAATTTGTGCTAATTTTCATTGACATATCCCATGCTGATCACCAAAAACTTATGTTATTCTGCGTAAAATTGATTATTGTATTATTAAATTGATTTCAATGATGTTGGTTTGAAAAAAAAGGCAGTGAGAAAAATATTTATGCATTGTAACTCACCATAGAAGTCAACTGAGTAGGGGAAGAAGCAGAAGGATGTCAGATTGCCGGCGAAACACTTATTATCACATACACACGCCAAATAATTATATATGTAAAGTATGTAATTTGATAAATAAAAATGTATGAATCTCCCAATTCTAAACACTACTGCCAACACTAATTAATATTTTGATTCTAAAGACGCAGCACTTTAACACACCAATTCTAAGTTATTGGAAAGTTAAACTTAGTTTCTTTCATCACTACTGAGTTTGGAAGGTTTTAGTTAGGCGAGTGAGACTTCTGTTTCTGTTTTCCGTCCGTTAGCTTATTAATTCTGGGATGAATTGAAGTGAGAACCAAACGGAGACAGTCAGAAAGTTGCAGGCAGTTCCTCTGTTTCGTTTTAAGCACAGTCATGGCAGAAAATGCAGTTTCACAAAGATATGAGGTCGAAAAACAAAGAAGAAATATCACTGCTATTTCATGTAAATTTGGATATTCATTTTTCATTCTTATCCAGAATTTCGAATTACTCGTAGTATTAAAAATACTTTCCAGTCCTTTGTCCGATGATAATTCAATAAGTTGAAGGATTTCTTCATGGGAAAGGGCTGTCTCTTTGTGTTCAACCAAAGGGTTAACAATCCACATTTTTTGCCTCCGGGGATCCTCATGTTCGGGATAGCATTTTTCAAACGACAACAACATCTTCAAGTGGGCTGCAATAATATCTTAAAATGAATTCTGTGAATAGAAATCATCTGCTTCCATAATATAATCTGAGTACGACTGAAACATTTCACTGTTTCCTCCTGCAATCATATTAAGCCAGATTTTGAGTTTCTTTTTGAGCGATTCGATCTTGTTCCACGCATTAAATATTGTTGTATCTGGACCTTTAAGTTTTAAATTCAACTCGTTCATGTAAGAAAATATGTCGCTGAGATACGCCAGTCTGGCTACCCATTTCTAATCCTGGTAATAATGGGACAGGTTACTTTTCTTATCAATTAGAAAGAGCTCGACTTCCTTTCGGAGTTCATATAACCTCTTGAGAACTTTACCGCAGGACAATCAACGAACTTCCGAATGGAAAAGAAGATTTTGATGATCAGAGCCCATTTCATCGCACAATGCTTTTAACAGTCTTTTATTTAAAGCACTGTTTTTATATAATTAATAATCTTAACAGATTGAGACAGGACTTCATTAAGCTGAAGTGCAAATTTTTGGAGGCCAGGTTTTGCCTATGAATGAAGCAATGCGTTGACACTAAGTTATTGCCTGCCATATCCTTAATTTTAGTGACCAAACCTGAATTTCTACCTGTAAGACAGGCAGCGCCATCAGTGCAAACTCCAACGCAATTTTTCCATTCGAGACCTCTCTCTTCAATGAAACCATTGAAACTTTGAAAATTTCACTGCTGGTGGTGTGCGTAGGTAATTCAGGAACACTTAAAATGTCTTCCTTCATGTCACTCTCATCATGGTCAATATATCGTACATACATAAGTAAAATGCTGCTGTTCTGAATATCTGTAGATTCGTCCAGTTGTAATGCAAACAATTTCGATTTTTTAATTTTTTAAATGACTTGCGTTTCTGTATCTTCTGCCATATCAGATATCCGGCTACCAACTGTATCATTCGACAATGGGATGTCTTTCATTTTACTTGCCGCAGACTGGCCTAATACTTCATTACAAGCAGGAATCAAAGAAGGTTTAATGAGTTCTTCCCCAATGGAATATGGTTTTATACATTTAGCTGTCTGTAGTGATATTAAATAGGATGCCGTCAGAAGTGAAGTATCAGTGGTTGAAGCTTGGTAAATAATTTTCTTTTCTACTTTAAATGCATCTCTTTTACGCATAAAGAATTCAATGGGTTTGTTGACTAGACCGGAATGTCTTTTGTTGAGATGTCGGGTAAGTCGCGATGGCTTCATAGCTTCATTTCCCAGACCAGTAGCACAAATGACACATTGAAGTCGTGGCAATTGGTCAGTGTTAAGGCATTGTATGAAACCAACTTTTAAGTAGCTGTCCATGTAATTATGAATGGACGGAGACTTTTTCCTCTGTGTGCTGGTGGTTTTCCTTTCCATTTTGTACATCCTGGAGATCGCTATGTAGGCTTGAGATGGATGAATCACTACTTGTTGCGTCACAAACACCTTCAATACGAGATTTCTTAACACCAAAATTAAACAAAGTCCCATGTCTCTTTTTCATATTAAAATTTAAAACACTCAGGTTTCGAAACAAGCACTTGCACACTGCAATGCGAACTTGCGAAGAAACAGTATTCAGTATTACTAGATTTGAGAACCGGCTACAGACTGCCTTGATCTTCAATTTCAGTGGAAACATTTTCTTTATACTTCCTTGCTGATTGGTCACTGACATTTGCAACACAGATGTTATTTCGATCAGTTCTGAGAACAGAGGATATGCCCCCCCCATTGTTGCAATCGGCTTGCAGGAAATTTTTATGACTTGTCATAAACATCGGTATTGCCTTTCCCGAATGTTGAAAGATTTGTATATCTCAAAATTCCCAATAATTCATGAATACTTCCGTGTTTAAAAATATGCGGCTTGGTCAGTGACATTTGCTACACAGATTTAGGTGTTCTGTGTCTGAGCTTCTCGATACAAATATTATTCTCCTCAGAATATTTCCACTATAAAATATTTATTCATGAAAAACGCTTAGAAGATGAAAATGACACATTCCAGAAGAGCCTCTCGCGGCCCAGTATAATTGATGCCAGGGCCCACTACTGGGCCGTGGCCCGGCGGTTGAGAAGCACTGCTGTAACGGACACAAACATTGCGTGAACCACGCCTAATTGAACTCCCCTATTGCGATCAATAAGGGACCAACATTCATCGCTACCTAAAAGCCATGTGTTTATATTCACTCCATTTCCAACGTGAATGAAGTATGTATAATGGTCTGAACAATCTTCAGCTATTCATCTGTTCCACGAATTCTCTGATGTTATGGAACTGTCGCCACAAAAGCACAAACTTCAACCCTGTCCACATCAGGTAGTATGAGAGTATTGCTTGAGTGGTTTTGCCTAGTCTCTCTAGTTGAATGTCGAAATGCCCCTGGAATAGGCCAAAACCAATTTTTCCCAGTCTAAATCGGCATGACCATATCTAATTCGTCAATACAGAATCTCTGCAGATGTTTTAAAGTCGTTATACACATATTCAAAGAACGAAGGGAATTTCCCCTACCTCATAAACACACTCAGCCCCGTCCAATTAGATATGCATTTCAAACGGCAGAGAGACTAATATGCAAAATACGCTCAACTCTCAATTATCCGGGGGCGGATAAACCGGTTTGCGGCTTAACCGGGGCCTTTTTTGAGGCTTATATGTTGTTTAATGTGCATTCACCTTTGTTTCGCATGGTGAGTTGTAACACTATTTTCGCACTAACGTGAACCGAGCTCTGCATTTTTTGGTCCCGTTATGCTAACATAATGTTCTAGGGTATGGGTGAAAGAATGCAAGGATTTGTTGAAAGTTTCAAGGACAGATACACCGCCCCAGTTAGTCTCTTTGTATCGACCTTCAGGTGCGTTAGCGAAATGTCAGGGTGTAAAAGGAAGCGTGTTGTGTTAAGTATTCAACAGAAACTCGTATGAGCCGGGCTTCGAAATGTTAAGCGGTGACGAAACCGTAAGTTCAGTGGGGGTGCAGCCAGAAAAGCGGGAAGAAAGCGAAAATGAGGAAGAGGTGGACGGTACTGCTAGTAAGATAATATCACTTGGTGCTGCTCTTAATCATTTGGAATCCTTACTAGACTATTTTGAGACCGAAGAGAACAGTTTATTAAGTGACAAGCTAATATTACGTAGGCTTCGTACGGATATCCGTAAAAAGGAAAATGCATCGAAAAAGCAAACAACAATATTAATTTTTTTAAGTGTTAAGTGTTAATATTCGTAAAAAGTGTTGGATGCTGCTGAACACTGTGATTGAAATAACTAATTCATACTTCAGTGTAATGTAAAAAAGTATGAAATAGGCCATGAGATGACATAAAAATGGGGTTGAGTAAATTTAAATATAGGTAGGCCTATGGTATTATGAAGGTACAGTATTACAGTACTACTTTTCATCAAATTTGTCTTAACCGAGTTTTCGATTAATCGTGATTTTCAACAGCACCATTATCCCGGATAATCGAGAGTTGAGTGTATATACATATTTTCAGCGACAATGTGGATTCTATGGTCTTAAATAATTATATTTTAAATGTCTTGATGAATGAATGAATGAATAAATTAAAGAATTTATGAGGAGTAGGCCCGACTGATCGTCCCCTTGCACCACGATCTTCAATGATCTATTGTAATTTCCTTTTTGATTAGCCCTTTATTAATCTCACACTTTGAATGAGATGTAGAACTTTGCTTATGGGGGCGTCATAGTAGTCACTTGGTTCTACAAAGAACTGGCCCAGGTGGCGAAATCTTGAATAAGCAATTGCCTCATAACCACATAGGATATGTGTGGCTGATTCAACTTCTTCTAGGCACCTTTCACAGGCTGGGTCATCTGTCAATCTCAGTTTGAAGAGGTATCCTTCTAGGTGATAGTGTCCAGTAAGTAACGCTACCACCCAACTTAACTGGTCTCTGTTTAACTTCAACAGGTTCCTCGTTCTTCTGGCAGAGGGCCCTACCATAAGCACCTTTGCCTATCTGAGTCCTGTTACGGATTTCCAAGGTTTCTGTGATTTCTGTTCTTTCAGTCCTTGACCGTTTTCTTGGCCACTCCGACTGAGATGCCGTAAGCTGGTTCAGGTCCTATGAACGGTTGTTCAAATCATAAATATTAGCGCAGTGTATTTTTACGATAAGCATTTCAAGCTTACTACTTTCATGAAACTATTTCATTTCTGAGAAGTCAGATGAACTTCATTTAGTACTTGATGTGAAGCAGTAGTAGCTGCAGACCAATTCGCATCGCGGTGAAATTCAAAGAAACTTCTTAGCATGCACCTCCAATATTAAATATAGTCCAAATCCGTTAACCCAATTCACGATTCTGAGAATAAGAGGACTCTGATTCGCTCTAGGACCTAAATCTGTTCAAAGTGATATTCAGGACACTTGGTACAGGAGAAGGCCAACGGTGAATGAGGAAAATTCCCTCACTCTCTGCTTTATTTCTTTTTCCTTTACGCCTATCTTAATTCCGCTTCTCAAATCTAATTCTGGTGTTACAAAGGAGAACTTCAGTTTCTTCGGCGAAACAAACTTCATTCAGATGGATGTCTAAAAAACGTCCATGCCTCAAGACTTCTTATCAACCATAAAACTCAAATCATATTTCTTGTTATGATTATTAGAACGCCCACACAAATATTGGAAGGTATTTTCTCTTTACTGGACTGCAGTTCTTTGTATCTAAAGATGTCTGCTTTCTCTGACACGCAGTTTTACAGCTAAGCTGTCTCACTCACGACCATTTAGCGATATATCAAATCTGCCATATGCATAAATCCGATGGCAGAAAAGTTTCTGCAACTTTTTCGTTATAACTTAACCTCCGTTTTACCAAGGTAATATGAATATTTGCCTCCTCTCACATTACAAGGGAAGAGAAGGTTCTCAACTTACCCATAAATCACCAACTTGACATTAAACTCATCTTTTAACAAATACGGTTGGTCATGTCATATACACAGACTTTTCCAGAGAATTCAGCGGCAGACATTTTGGGGGCAGCAACTGCGAAATCTTCGTAAGAGCAGTGACTTAGGGTTGTGAAAGTTTCTCCCTTTGCTAAATAGGCGCTGCAGCATGTAAGAGTAACACGAAAGTGGCTATCGTGTATCGTGTCAGGCCTGTGTAGGGACACATCCAACAAATTCACACTCAAACAAATCACAGATTTGGCATTAATTCTTCACTGCAGTAGACAATTTTACTTCAAATATGCATAAATCTCAAGAATGCTATAAACACTGTCTTCTTAGTTAAGACAAGTCTGTTGCGGAAAAAATACGGGGTTTTCACGAATATAACATCACGATTATGTAAAAAAATACATTGCACCTGGGGCGGTGGAAACCAACCAATTTATGAGTCAAATTATTTTACTGGTTCTTCAGATTTTCATCTTTTGCTTTAAGATACTATAGGACACTATAGTATACTATATATACTTGTAGGTGGCTACCGACGTTTCGGAAGAACGTGATGATTCAATTTTCATGGTAGGAGTCATATCATGTCATATACCTACAGACAGCAATCTAAATTTTCATCGAGATGAAGACAAGATTTTATTTTTAATCAATTAGCAGGTTATGGTAACCTTACGGATTTAATTTATTAACCTTGGAGAACAATATTCTGTTTCAGCACAATACGTCTTTTGGTATCTGCGTTATTGTTCTTTGACTTTCATTCATTAGGACTCACGAATTGTGGAAATTCAGTATTAATTTTTAAACTACGAGTCGTGTGAACCTTCGTTAGCACGCTTCCACGGAAGGTTACGCCACTATCAAGGGGCCTACATATACGGGAAAACACATTGTACTGGAGCCTGTGATTTCAATGCTTGAGTACTGAGACTATATGCACTTAACATTATGCAGCCACTATTATGAGCATGTAGGTTTGTTACTTGGAATGTATTAAAATTCTCGACTTTTGATCTTCAGAATTTGCTACAGTTCTCTCCATCAATCTCTGTATATAGCGACTAGCTAAGAGATGTCAAGAAGCAAGGTCTTCTAGATCCAGACATAAAATGATGCATTTATTATGAATTTATAAACCGTTCTATGAAGAAAGATATTTCTATTAACAGACTGATTTATAACACTTCAGTAATGACAAAAGGCTAATTAACTACAAATTTTATATTGTCACGTGATAGAGTAACTACAGATGGAGTTAGGATTGGTAATTTGTTTTACTGACCAATTACAGATCGTAACTACAAGTAATTATGGCGCTATCGCTAATTCACACACTCTGCAATTCTCTACAGCATTTCTCAGTCAGCTGTGTCTTCACCAGTGGACGTTATCCTGCCCCCGGGTTTACGTCCTCTCAGGCTGGCGACCAACTCACACCACCCTCCTACCTTTCTAACTGCCGTCTCAAGACTCAAGACTTTCTACCACTCAAAGACAAAGTCAGAGTCACATTGCGACTGATGGCCAGTCAGTAAGTCTTGGTGTCGAGCACCCTCCTGGAGCTCATGACCAGATATTTATTAGTGTTTGACAGTTACCGTCTTGTTTTTTGTGGGCGCCCTCTTTAACGAGAGGATGGGTCTGTCTTTTGTATATGTTGCTGGTCCATGCCAGCGCAGTCTTTCTCAGGTCCGAGTTCCTTGGCACTAGAGACCATATTTTCGTCGTCTCCTACGACTCGCTGGGTCACGGTGGAGGTATTCGACTCCACCGCCACAGGGTGTTTCTACTACTGGCAGCTGGCCCTCGTTATATAGCCTCGCCACGGACCACACAGAGAATACAGCTACTAACAGCTCTTCTTTTGTTGTGTGCATGTCTCTTACGGCCATTACCTAGCTTGGGGTCTACATGGTACTATACAATATGTTGAAAGATAATTATTGGCCCCCTAATAATGGTGAAATTAATATTGATCCTGAGTCTTGGTGAAAAGTGAACATAACACAGGTCTGTCTGGGAAATATTTTTAAGAGAATCTTTACATATACAATTTGACAATAAAGCAAATTTGCATCTATATACGTATCTTATTTTCAGGCTTTTAGAAATCAATCATTCTAGATGCTCCGCCAATCTCATTGTGTTCGTTCTGAATGACTAATATTAACGAAAATGTAGCAGACTTAAAGTACTGCAAATTACACTAACAAATCAACATTAAATTGGCGAAAAAAAGATGCACAATGAGAAGTTTCACAAATTATACTCTTCATAAAATATTTGTGTGATAATCAAATGAAGAAGGGCTTCATGAATGGGACAGTAGCACGCAAGGAAGAACACGGCTTACAGAATTTTGATCTTAAACTAGATGTGCACAGGACTCAAATTAGTATAGTCCAAAACATGTTCCGGCTTTCGCGGTCTGCCCGTTCCGCTTCTACAGAAAAATAAAGTAAGTGCCCGGGACAAAAAGCGGAAGCTGAATGCACCTTTTTAAAATGAAGAGCTGTGTAGACTCTAATTAAGAAGAAGTGTTTTCAGAATTTGTATCTGAAAATTATAGTTTTTAAATCCAGTTAAAACATTTTAAAAGTTACTGTAAATATAAATGGGTCTTGTAAATATAATAAAACTCATTAGTGTGGAGTCTGTACATATTTTTACAAAGATAAAAATAAAACTATTCTTCCTACAATTTACTTAACGTAAAAAGCTCCTTTGTAGTATTAAGCAATAATTAGGTAGAGGAGAAATTAAAAGCGGAACGCCTTCTGCCTGGATCTCTCCCCGTAGATTGAAGAGAAAGGCGTATGCCTGACAGAGGAAATTATTCCTTATGGTTTCATTCTAAATAAACGTGGCGCTCTTCCCTCGAACTTCTAAAACATTAGTAACTTACAATTTTGCATTTCAAGTGAAACATTCAACTGGTATAAATAAAAATCTTTTCACCCTCCTTAAGAAAATTCTTCGTGCAAAAAAGTAAGTAAATAAAGGTATCACTGTAACAGGTGGTGGAAGCTCACAGGGTTGTGAGATGTTGAGGTTCCCACATTTTCTAGACAATCAGCTCATAGATGGCGGCAAGGCTGTCAGCCCTACGTTCCGGCCGCCCTTTACCCCCAAGAATATTACTTGTACTCATTTCTGTTAGAGGCTGAGTCGATCTCAGGGCCATAGTACGGCTGGGAGGATTAGGTCAATTAAAAAAATCCAATGACATCAGCGGGACTTGAACCCGCGACCTTCCGGCATATAGCATAATGCCTCAACCAACTACGCTACCGCGTGTCCAAATTCTTCGTGTAACCATTAAAATTTAGTTTCTTCACTAATTTTAGTATTGCGAACAAGAACAAAGCCATTGAGTCCGATTTCATTCTATAGACTCGAAATAAACAGTTTATTTGCGTTGAGCAGGGTCTTTCGCGGTTCTATCTTCAGGATCTGGGGTTCTCAACCAACTCGGATAATCGATACGCTTCGATGTTATTCCGTGCTGTTCTGAAGGCTTCAGATTATGACCACAGACGAAGTGACGAAGTAGTTAAAAGAACGCGATGCACCTCATACCGATCACAGCGGCCGCACGGTCTTAGGCATGAACAGTTTTCTACCGCTTGAACGCTGGGATCGTGGGTTCGAATGACGAAGTAGTTAAAAGAACGCGATGCACCTCATGCCGATCACAGCGGCCGCACGGTCTTAGGCATGAACAGTTTTCTACCGCTTGAACGCTGGGATCGTGGGTTCGAATGACGAAGTAGTTAAAAGAACGCGATGCACCTCATGCCGATCACAGCGGCCGCACGGTCTTAGGCATGAACAGTTTTCTACCGCTTTAACGCTGGGATCGTGGGTTCGAATTCCACTTGAGGCATGGATGTCTCCGTGCGTTCATTGTGTCTGTGTTGTTCCGTGTGTAGGTAACGGTCTTGCGACGGGCTGATCCCCCTTCCAATGAGCTCTACCGACTGTGTATGGATGAAAAAACTGAAAAAGCGGCCAAGGTTTACAAGGGCTGTAGAGGCATACATAGATGCAGCTCATCCCAGAGTACTATGTAGGATTTCAGTATGGCAAAGGAGTGTAAGAAATATAAGCAGATCACGTAAAAATATTTTTCCAAAAAAAAAAAAAACTTTTAAAAAAATATCAGGTCTCATCATGAACTGCTGTTATGTAATCTGTTTATAATCTCTTGATTGATTGATTGATTGATTGATTGAATTTCGTTATTTGACAATTCAATTACGAGGGTAAATCCTCAATATAAGGAAACCTACCTAAGGTACAGGAGATTCGCTGCACTGACAACTTAAAAAACACTCCGTGGTTTTTGTCCGCAAGCGAACTATACCGACCGAGCGACCGCCGCTTGTCGGAGAAGTTAGTGACAACTTTAGCGGATAGAGGGTGTCGCGTGGGCAGCGCAACGAATCCTCACGGCCGCTAATTTCTGTTTTATAGACCGGAGCCGCTATTTCCTAGAAATAGCTCCTCAATTATCCTCATGAGTCTAAGTGGACACCGTTCCAGACCCACTACTTCTCAGAAAATCTGGTAGCGCCGGGAATCGGACCCGGACCTCTGGATCCATAGCCAGGAACTCTGACCACTAAACAACAGAGGCAGTCGCATTGACTACTTGCCGTCTTTAAATAAAATTCATTTAAATTGTGCATTTTCTGGGTTACGGCATCGTGTACTTCTAGATTTGTAAGTGGTTACCAGCACTTCGGAGAATCATTCTTCCTCCATATCCAAGGCAGAAATCTGATTGGAGAAGACGGGAGCAAGTTCCTCCGAAATATTGGTAACCCCCTGCCAGGATACAATCCAAGTAATCACCGCCTTGGAAACATCAAGTATCAAGGGAAACGGAAACAGCGAGAAGTAAGAAATAAATAAACAGACAAAATGCAGGCACAAAGAGGAAGAAAGAAAGAAATATGTAGCAAGGAAGATAAGATAAAAAAGAAAAGACAGTAACATGACTGAGGCGGGTCACAAGTCGTGATCTCTCGGAGCAGGGCCTGCTTGCGACGGCGAAGCAAAGTGAAGCGTCTAGTCTTCATCCTCTCTTAATTAAACACATTTCTCCTCAAGCAACATCACTTCTAAAGAAAGGCAGAACTACAGTTCAAGTAAATAACAAACTGAACTGTTTAATGTTCAGTTCCATCGTTTCTTTTTGTGTTTTATTACTGGTATTACAGCGACGTTGATTTCTACTGTTGTTAAAACAAAAACAGTGTAACTCAAATTAATTGTGATTTAAATAATGATTCTCTAAAGTTCTGTGATAATGATAAATTATTTTACCAGCGTTATGATGGACATTGTCTGTCGCCTGATGTAGACTATATATATAATACATGAAATTTGGGCAGTTGGCTCTACTTCCGCCTTTAGATGAATGGTTTTCATTACACTGGCAGGTTTTATGATTAGTTTTTATTTTAAGATTAATAGCGGCTATCTAAATCGAGCATGCATCTATAGGAACCTAATTTCGAGTTTGCAACGCAGGCGATTGGTAACATCGGGACGTCCGATTGGACTTGAAGTGAAATATTAATATCTGGGGCTGAAATGTTGTCCTTGTTCGATGTAAATTGATACGCTTCCGGTTAAGAAGTAAGATTAGACTTCCGTTCTATTTTGTTTTCACCCTGGTCATTCACAACAGCAGTTTCATACATCGAAGGTGTTCAGCTTTGAGCCAACAAATCCGTTAGGTCGGACGAACAAAGAGGCTGAACATTCAGCAGTTCAAAGCGAGGTATCGCTATTCACCCCGTACAGCCACACGAGATGAATGATTTTGACAGTTGGGTACCGAGCAAGATGGTGTAACAGTAATCCTATTGACTTGCTGTCAGAAAATATCAGATTCGAACCTCGGTCGGTTGACCTATCGACTTGACTGAAGTTTGGCCTGGGCTTCATATATATTCAGACTAATACTGAAATAGCACTTTCATTTATGCCATGATAAATAGAGCAGAAAAGTGGGTTTATTTTGGACTAACCTATAGAGCGTTCTATCTTGGAAGACAGAACTCTTTACGTACATATTTTTTCCTACTCACAACTAACATAGTGTGGTCGGTATAGCGACTGGTTAAGGGTTGGATGACCGAGGGGTCGGAGTTCGAGTCCCGGTAGTGTCAAGAATTTTCTCTCTTCCACGTGGTCCAGAACGGCTCTGGGGCTCATCCAACCTCCTATCCAATAGGTACAGAGGCCTCTTTCCCCGGGATTAAAGCAGCTGGGGCGTGAAGCTGACCACTCACCTCCATCTAGTGACGAGATCAAGAAAATATGGGTCTATACATCCATTCTCCCATACGCTTTCATGACGTAGTGCTTAATAAGTTAAGCACAGGGACAACTTTATCTCTACTCACAACTAACAGTTTCTCCTCTCATTCAACATTATATAAACTCTACAACTGAGACAGCTTCGTTAAATGTCCGAGAATCAATAAATGTTTTAGAAGAAAACTAAATAACGACTGTGCACGAGGAGGTCAGACGCATTCCCAGTGGTTTCTTCGTACAGAGATCACAACTGCAACAGCTACGTAGCTCCCGCAGGTACACTGCAGACGCAACACAGGCCTGTACAAAAATATTTTCTGTACGTTACCAAATGAAAATATAGCGATATAAATAAATGTTTAGGTTCTGACAGCTACCATACACAGGGAATATAGAAATATAAAACGACATCAGAATAATAGCGAGCATTAAAATCATAAATAGAGCACTACATATTATGTATAATTCCTGACACATTTCTCCACAAAGGTGGAAACGTTTGGAGGAAATTTCCAGAACTCCTCGTATATGCTATTCTGTTTTGCTCTCTCAAGCATAAGCCACTTACAAAGCTGAAGCAGCATTTGGAGCGGACATAATGAATTCTTAGCCCACGAGAATTACATGACTGGTTGTGAACAAACAATTATAACAATGTGTGTCAGAAAGAGACCGCTAAGTCGTCAGAGGTCTTGGCCTCAATAGAACGGGAAGGAAACTTGCTCCTTAATTTTATGATCAGTAAATTTCATGTTGACGAAGTAATGAGAGATATTTATAACACAGAGGATTCGAAAATGTTACTAAGGTAAGTATATTTAAATTACGCTTTTATCTTTTTAATGAAATAAATATGGAATGAGTCTGTTCGCAAAATTCAGTATATAGATAATTTTATTTCCCAATATAATAATAACACTATATTTGGCTACCCACGAAACCTATGCTCTACTGTGGGACTGGGCTTTCTCAAAAATCTGCCGTATATTTCCCATTACTTGGAGTTCACTGCTACGCAGTTCAAGGCATAGTCCGATATAATGCAAGTCTCAGCCTTGGAGATATAAGTTTCAAGCTCCGGATGTTTTGCTCCAAAACAAAGAATCCCAGTACCTCCTAAGAAACGCTATGCAGATCTACTGTCAGGATACTCTTTTTTTTATTGCTAGTGGGGTGTGACTAAGTCCCTTGTACTGCGGTCACTTCTGGCCTATTGTACGAGCCCCAGATGATAGGTGAGGGTGATTGTGGAGCAATTGGTGGAATGGAAATTGGCAGGGGAAACCGATGTACTCGGAGAAAATCTGCCACAGCGCCACACTGTCCACCACAAATCCCACTTGACCAGACCCCGGGATCGAACCCGGGTCGCCGCGGTGGGAAGCCAGCGAATAACCGCTTGAGCAATGGCATGGTATTACAAAATACCTCAGATATAGATTCTAACATGGCATATCGCGAATACATTTCAGAGACGTCAATGTTTGAGTCACCTTGTTCGCAGCCACATCTGAACTCCGGCACTGTAGTTCTGGAGCAGAACTGGAGGAAGAAACGCAGACAAGCAGCTTCTGAGTCGTCGTTAGTGAATAGCTTATGCAAGAGTGCAGGAAATATATGTATCCTGCTCCACAATACATGGTCTGTGACCCGAAAAATACCTAATATATTTGAATACTAAAACAGGTAACCATGCAAACAAAAACAATAAAATACGTATACATTAGGGGTGACCACATTTAGCAACTGGTGTCTTGGTAGATACCAACATCAACTGAAATGTTATAGGTCACCGTAACCTGTGTGCAGAACGCAGATATTAAGACGTGCTTCTGACATGCATATTCGCAATTTTAAAGTTCAGGAAGCAAAGGAATGGCCATAAAGCAACATGTACTCAGAAATACTTATGTGAGGTACATCTACGAGAAACGGAAATGCAGTTAAAGGATTTTATAGGTTCCTTCGTCTCCAACAGTTCAAGAGGTATAAAACCCGCCAAGTAAGGCAGCCACATTTTAAATATTTTATTGGAAGGTCATATTAGGTTTCTCAATAGGCGTTTTAAGTGGACAATGAATGTAGAACTAGCCTGATGGTGGTAAAATAAGCTGGAAAATGTAGAAAATATTCTTGTTGGAAATGACTGAATATCTATGTGGTAGCAAATATTGTAGGGATTCTAGAATTCTTCTAAAAAAATATACACAGACACGCAGGTCAAAAATTATAAGCAAGATGTAGTGACCACAGCGGATTCGTTACAAAGTTTAGTGAATAAGAGTAACAGATATTCTGTTCGATTCTGTATTTATTTACGTGAATACTCAATAGCATAAAGGCCAATTATAAAGTAAGCACGAGCACAGAAACGAAGTAAAAGAAACAAACAAGCAAACGCAAAGACAAAAGAAGGAAATATCTAGCATGTAGAAAATAATTATTCAATTACTGAAATCATGCCAACCATGAAGCGGTGATAATATATATATATGTGTGTGTGTGTGTGTGTGTGCAAGCATTAATCCTGAGTGCAATTAGTATTTTAATAATATTGCATTGTAGCATCCTGCTGCTCATCACGTACTCATTTCTTGTTAGTTATTAGCCGTCTTATATGCAACTTACTTCTTAAAGCGTTTAAAAGTTTTAAATTCAAAATATCTTCAACTTCACTGATGCACGCACACTACACGTTTAGACAAACATTGGTCATCTCTAAAATTGCTGATGAAACTGCTATGCTTCCGCCCTTAATTTCAATGGGATATGCCCTCGTCTATGTGTCAATGTGTCTTGCGGCGGTGGGTAGTTCCTCTTATTGTGGTCGTGTGCAGCTGTTATGAATTATTATTATTATTATTTAACTGCAAATGGGTTTTCTCCCAGTGGCAGTGGTACTACAATAAGACAACAGATAAATAACACACATTACTACACATGGAAGCCTTCTGAGTATAATAAATGTTTTATGAAATGAAACGAAAAAGAAAAGTTTCTGACTTGGCAATGCGATACCGGTACTATGCTTCTGAACTATAGATTCTTATCTGCACTAATGAACATCAAAATCGATGTGTTACGCAAAGCGGCACGAAACGTGTACTGCGGTAAAGTAAACAATTTCCGCTCTTGATTAATCAAGGGGAACACTAAGTTACAACAGAAGACAAGTTAACAAACTTTGCATGCACGCTTGTGTGCCGTCTTAATCACCCGTTAACCTCACTGCCATTTCAGCGTTCATGCCCGCGAGCACACCTTGGGTTGCAATTTGACCTGGCTACGTATGTTCATGTACTTCCCTGCTGCGTGACGGAAAGCCGCCTAATGCAATGCGTGTCATTTCATTTGTGAGGGATAATAAACGTAATTATCCAGTGGATATGAACCCTTTCAAAACGAAGTGCCATTATCTCGTGCAGTGTGTACTTCCGGACCGGGCAAGTGTCACGGACGAGCGGTAGGTCCCCCTCCAGCTTTCTGTTTGAAGCTGCACGAATATTTTTTATCCTTTTACCCCCTTTTTAAAACTCGGTTCACATCAATAATTAGTATAGGAGAGATGTAACGAAACTATGAACAAATGTTTGTCTTTTGCGTATTTTATGACGCTTTCTTAACCGAACAAGTTTTTTTTTCAGTGGCTCTACAGCCCCCTTTGGCCCTGGCCTCGGACTTTCAGTTCCACGATCATTTTACACACGGTAGGACTCCTTGGATGAATGATCAGCTTGTCGCAAGGTATTTACTTAAACACAAGACAACACAAACACATGTGAAATATCCATGCCTTGCGTGTGACTCGAGCCCACAACCCCGGCTTCCGAGTGAGCGACAGTACATACCTTGGGCTGCTCGGCTTCCGTTACTGGTGAACGAGTTTTACAGCGACGAAAGAAAGGCTGAATATACCCAGTGGACTGACAACGCTATGGACGAAATCGGTGACGATGTACATGAAGGAGGAATACACTTCATACTTTCCTGTTATCTCTCTTCGACGTAGACTGGTGTCATGTATTTATATGGCTGTACTTCTACTGACATAGCCGATCACAGTGGCCGCGCGCTCTAAGGCAAGAAGTCTTCGCCCATTCGAACACTGGGGTCGCGGGTTCGAATCCCACTCAAGGCGTGGTTGTCTGTGTTTTTTCTGTGTTTTCGTTGTTCTGTGTGTAGGTAGCGACCTTACGACGGGCTGATCCCCCATCAAAGGAGTCCTACCGACTGTGTATATTCCTATTTATTCATGGCCGGAGATAGGGACTAGCTCAATTGATTGGGCCCAACTGAATAGTTTTTACCTGAAGACGGAGACAGAATCAAGCCTCCGAAACGATATTTCGAAATATAAACAGGAAGGTATTTTAGATGAAAACAGGACCATGGATAATGTCTAGAAACATAACATTTTATATTTTATTAATATTTTAGGCCCAAAGCACTTTCCCGAATTAAATTTCGCAGGCAGAAAAAAAGACCTAGACTTGATTACTTAGTGCAAGAGCACCTTATTGCCAGTTCAGTATGAGAGACAAATTCATATACAGCTTTCCTCCCATTTGTAGAAGGCAGGTAAAAAAGTAAAGCTATCCCTGTACCAGGCCGTGAAGGCCAACAGGGTTGTGAGACGTTGAGGGTCCCACATCATCTAGACAATCGGCTCACAGATGGAGGTAAAGTTGCCAGCCTTACGCGCCGGCCGTGCTTTAATCCCCAGGAAAATTATTTAATCAATTCCTGGTACTCATTTCTGTTAGAGGCCGAGTCGACCCCAGGGCCATAGTGCGGTTGGAAGGACTAGGTCAATTGAAAAAGTAATCTACGTCATCGAGAACTGAACCCGCGACCTTCCGGCTTGTAGCATAGTGTCTCAACCAACTACGCTACCGCATGCCACATTTGTAAAACGCAGAAGCAAAAAGAATTAATGAAAATTATCAACTAGAGAGACCTACAAAGCGCTTCTAGCCCCTTGTACGCTAACAATATTCAGCCCCCTTTATTATCTGTGTGTTGGGTCCCGGCCCTGCTTTCAGCATTTGCAGATATATATTTTTCGATTTTCTGACCAGCTTTTACGCAGAGTTACAATTGTCTCCATGAGCGAACCTCTGTTCTTCAGTTGAGAATGTTTACTTCTTTCCAAAATAATAAATTTATAATCAGTTTTATCACATCAAAAGACTGAATAATAAATTTATGGTAAATGTAAAGGTAAAGTTGTCCCTTTGCTTAACTCATGAAGCACCACACAATGAAAACGTATAGGGAAGTGAATGTATAGATCCATGGTTTCTTGACCTCGGCACTAGTTAGAGGTGAGTGGCCCTTTCACGCCCCGGTCGATTTATCAGCGGGAAAGATCCCCCTTACCTATTAGATAGGAGGCCGTGGGCACCAGAAACTGTCTAGACAATACGGAGAAGAAAAAATTACTTCAACCTACCGAGACTCGACCCTCGAACCCTTGGTCGTCCAGCCTGAAGCCAGTCGCTCTACCGCCTGCGCTATCTCAGCTTCCAAGGAACTTATGACCTACTAGAAACATAACAGGACCGTCCTACAGCAGCATTAATATAAGGAAATTTCCTTTGTCTTAAAAACTGGAAATGATAAATCTCAGGGTCCACTCGCCCAAGGAGTCCTACAGTCTGTGTAAAAAGTTTACGGAACTGAAAAAGAGGCCAAGGCCCAACAAATGGCTGTAGAAACATTGATGAATGAATGAATGAAATCTCATCGACTTTAATGATGATGTATCGGCTGCAGGGTTTATTTATCGTCGAACAATATGAGAGAATGGTCGTAAAAATATAAAGAAGGTAAAGTTGTCCCTGTATTTAAATAATTACGTACTATGCTATGAAGGCGTATGGGGGAGTGGATGTATAGATCCACATTTTCTTTACCTCGACACTAGTTGGAGGTGAGTGGTTAGCTTCACATCCCGGCCGCTTTATCCCCTATTAAAAAGCCCCTGTTACCCATTGGGTAGGAGTTTGGTTGGCCCCCAGAAGAGGCCTGGACGAAGTGGATAAGAGAAAATTTTTTATCCTACCGGGACTCAAACTCCGATTCCTCCATCGGCGAGCCCGTAGCCAATCACTATACCGACTACGCTATTCTGTGGTCATATTTTGTTAAATTAATAATAATAGGAAGAAAACAGTCGTGACCTGTTTCAAAGTATAGCTTCGACGTTCGCCTGTACAAGAAGAACAGGATGTAAATATAAGTCACGGGACTCGGAGGTACAAGTCCCGAGTGTAAGTCAGAAGCGAAAAGCCTTAGAAAATTCTGTCTTTCTCTCAAGTAGGGCCTTTGTAACTCAAAAACATTGACTCTGTTCGGTTCTACTGACTTCACAGTTGCATTGTTCACATGTTTGGAAGCTGCGGAAATGAACTATGAACACTATTCTCGTACAACCAACTTCCTTATAAAATACTACAATTTCCTACTCAGTCTTTATAAAATGAAGCAAGACAATGACAATTTTTGCATTAAATGTCGAGGTTCATATAAATAATGATGAAAATTCGGTTCCTTTATCGCACCTCCCAAATAATATTTCAGTTACAAACACCACTGAATTAATGATATTTAGAAAAAATTATCTCTGAATATTTTGAGAACCAAGGCTAATAAACATAGCAACAAAAGAGTGACAACGATTAAAACATAGGCAAAAAATAAAGAGGAATATTATCACGAAACAGAGAGACGTTTGTGTGTAGAATAATTGAATGCAAACATGTACGTAATTTTCCATAGTACACACCTTACATTCTGCCAGAAAACTGCTAATAATGCTTCTTCCATTCCTGAAATAAATGAGAAATATATGTTAGTTGTCTTCCTTTATTTATCACTTTTCAAATTAATTATATTATTAATTTGTACATTTATTCCCTTTTCCTTTCCTCACATTTTCTATCTTTCCTCATCTGTAATCATGGTACAACATGGATAAATTATGTAGCCCGGCAAGAATATTAGGCAACGAAATTATCTTCAGGGTGAGTATTAAAATTTCATACCTAGTGGATTTACAGCCTAATACGTCACGAAACAATGAAAGCATGGATGAAAAATCCATGAGGCAAAAGATACAGAAGGACTGAAGATTAAGACTCCTAGCGGGTAACACAGTGGGAGCAGAAGTCCCTTTTTCTCTCGTACAGGGATTAGAGAGGTAATTTCTGAGCATGTCATTACGGTAATCCGTCACTAAGCGCATGTGTGAAAAAGAGGCAATAATTAAATCATGAACTAAAGTCAGCGGCAGCCTGGCTAAAATAACTGACCCTGACTAATTAAATTCCTGGGGCACAGTCCCTCTTGAGAGGCCAATATGCAGACTGTCAAGAGATTCCGCAACTTTTACGAAACCCAAAGTTACGTGTTCAAAATTGACGGCCATAAGAACCCTCTCCTGAGCCCGATGAAGAAACTGCATATTGTTATATATAAATTGTTTTGGATCCATTTTAATATTAGCTTCCAAACTAAGGTTAGGTATCTTTAAGTAATTTCTTTCGTTCAGGTTCTCTTGACAAAATTACGTATGCATTTATTACCTCTCCAATGCGTTCTACACGCTCTACCCATTTCAGGCAGTAGCAGGAGCAGCAGTAATAATAATAATTCCATTACAACAAATCAAAGTTATCATTGAGAAGAGAGAAAACGAAAATATATACACATTTACAACGAATACAATACTATTTTATGGAAATGCATCTGTTAAACAGTCTTCCCAATCTGACGTCATGCATACCGACAACATTGAAACTGTGCCTAAGGCTTAGGACGAATAAAACTGTCTTCTGTAAATAAATGGTCTCTCTTAACATTCGCATTGACCAAGGAAGCATGGGCAAATGTATGAGTGGAATAAAATAAGAGATGTGGAAGAAAGAAAAAGGAATGACCAATGAGTAAAAAAGTCCTGAGCTAGGCAAGAGCAGCACAGGATGCCTGAGCATGACGTCACAGAAGACTCATGGCTGCTGCAGCATGAAGCATGCCCTCAGCAAGGCATCCTTGAACGCCACCGCCCCTCAGTTGTGCTCACCGGAAGAGGGACATTAATGTGCAAGAATCGGATGGAATTAAGGAATGAGGGACTTAGAACAGAAGAGGATCCTGCAGTAGTAAGGAACCCAGCTGATTTGCTTGCTTACACAGAGTTTACTCTGTTTTACTGTCACATATCAAGTTCCCTCAGTATACCACTGCTATAGAAACATTACATTATACTACAGCTGAATTATGCATAACTGACCAGGAAAATATAACTAGACTTCACGTCACATATCCTACAGTAACATAGCACATCTTGTACTCTACATCATTCATGGGATGAAGGGGGTAAAAATACAACAAATTAATATTATACTGATGCAACATTTTCCACAAGCGAAGGTTAGATACCGAGTAATGGAAATGGAAATATTTCGTCTCATTTGGAGGATACTGTTGGATAAATTCTAATGTATGCCCAACTATACCTAGGCTTACCAAGATGGTATCTTCTATTCCCTATTTCTGTTCGCAATTTGTAGTATCACAATGTAAGTATAGCTAACAAATCAGTTTTAGAACAATTTATAATGGAATAAAATATGTATACGTCACCATAAAAGCACGAATTTTGATGAAACGTATGATTTAGGCCCCGAATCTAGGATTTACGAAACAGTGCGGAAGGAATCCCGAAGATGAGAAGACGGCGAAAGTAAGGACTATTAACAAGGAGTTTAAGACCTACAGAGTATAAAAATACGTATGTAGGCGAAAGATAGAGAAGGGTATAAATTTAGCAACTCGCTTATGTAATAGATTCTTTTAAAATGCGAACAGTTTCTGTATAGGGCATTTGCCAACACTTTTTGGGGAAACCTACGTTCGGGATGCAAGTCCCAGGTTTTAACAAAATTCGGGATTTTATGGCAAGATGTAAACATTATCTAAAAATTATTATTCATACCTATGCGTTTTTTTTAGCAAAATCACTTGCTAACCATCGTAGACGCCGTTCTACATTTAAACATTCTTACTGTTCGTAATCTTTGCAAGTTTAACGCAAAACATGCCTATCATTCAAGCAGTGTCTTCAAAATCGTAACAAAATACTTAAAGTAGAGGCACTGAAAAAATAAGCTGAGGTATAATAAAATCTCAAAAGCCTTATTAGGAAAATTCTTACTGCTATTCATTTCATAACATTTTATCTTTCAGTGCTCTACATGAAGGCCTACAAATTAAAACGCAAAATACAGACATTAGCCTCTTACACAGAAAGTGAAAAGTGATCTCTCAAGGGAAGAACTGATGGTGCTTGAGACCAGAGGGTCGTCAAAGAAGAGAGCTACTTGGACATTCAAGAGATGAAGTACGAAAGAACTGGATTAAATTTCTCAGCTGGGATTTGGAGTTCTCACAGCTGTGCTTATGAAGATTTATATCTTCTGAGATATAACACCGTGTAGTTCCTTGAAAATCAACTGACATTTTGGGGGAATATGTCGCCTCCATTTTCAGGGTCGTACGATAATCCAAACAAGATACCAGCAAGTAGCAGGTAGCAAAGAGGGGTATGTTTCAAGCTGGTTTCTCGCTTAGATTGTTCTGCCCTGAAGATGGAAGCGACATTGTCCTCCGAAACATCTATTAAATTTCAACTGACTACACCGCTTTATATCACAGAAGTTCGAACTCTTATCAAATGGGCGTTTCATAATTGACACACTTCAGTAGTTCTATTAGGGCGACTGAGCTGTGGGATACGCTGGAAATGCTGTGTGCTTGATAAAAAGGAGGAAAACCTACACATATGCATTTTGGTTCGAAATGGAGAATAGCGAAGATTACTGGGGCGAGAGATATAGACATATTGGGAAGTTAATATAAAAACGGGCCTTAGCAAAAGCGATCTATGGGAACTGGAATCAACTGTCTCAGGTTAGAGACAAGTGCCGAGCTTTCAAGAATACAGTAATTAATATTCGGACTCTAAAATAAGGAGTTTCTTGACCAAGTAACAATCAACATCAAGGTATACCTTATTCGTCAAGACAGGCCTCCCTTCCCGTTCCACTAATGCTAAACGCTATGGACTCGAATAGCGTCAGGTTGAATACAAGCTACATATTCCCTTTTTAGCCTTCTTTCCGAAAGTAGGCTTAAGCGATCTCCATCCTGACTGCGTGTCTGTGTACCTCCCTTAATAACTGTTGAATGCCTGAACCAACCTTTACGAAACTTGGCATGTAGTTATGGCAACTGATCCCCCCTAATCAGTCTTTGTCTGTATGTGTATCCCTCCTACTATTGCTAGGTAAAGGCTCGGTTAAATTTATCCCTTCTTTCGGTGCTAGACAGCGGCTCAGTAAACACGTTCTCTCGACAACGAATATACGCAATAATAGAAGAATTGTTGAACGCGTCGTTTTCTATGTGATCCGTGTCTTATGAATGGAGAGTCTATGGGTCTGTCTGTGTTGTTGTTGTCTATTGTTGCTAGGTAAAGGCTAGGTAAACACTTTTCCGCAGGAACGAGAATTTTTGGAGTTCTCTATGGGGGACGTGTCCTATCTAAGGAAAGTAAGATATTAGTTCTTCCCAGAAATTCCTGTGTTTATTTTCTTCAGTGAACATAATAACACTATTCAAAATGCAGAAGTGTGATACTCAAAACCGAGCCATGTTCTAGATAACATACACAGCTATTTTTACTAGGATAATTTTCACTCACTCCAACTTGTCAAGAGTCTCATATAACACGCATTTGTTTTATTTCGCTTTAACTTGGGGCGAAGCCAGTATTAATGGTTTACGTCATACATTTCTTGTTTTAGATTGTACCGCACCATCTGAGTTAAATCACAATTTCCAATATATTAATGGCAAAATTTACCGTTACAGGTGTTACAAAAAGCCGTACTGGCGCTTGTTCGGTCCAGACTGCATTAAATCAGCAGGGATATTAATGCAAGATGAATCTGAGCCCATTTTTCAAGCTGTAGGACGCTTTATTAATATTGATAAGCATGTACCTTGGCAACCTCACTGCGAAGCTTAACACGAGGCACCATTTTCATGTAGTACTCTGACAGTGTAATGTGGAAACAAATTCTGAATGAAACATGTACACAGTTGTCTTCCCTGCCGTCCTATATACATCTTCATAGTGGATGGGTTTCCTTCTGAAGTTCATGATTACTAAGGCACACTTTTAACACTCTGATTTTATGGATCTAACGTTCACTGCCGTTTTCACAGTAGTCCGCCATGTACTTTCTCTTCATATGTTTATTGAAGTTCGCAAATTCATTAAATATTTGTCTCAGATATATTTCAATATTATCTTCCAGCATATATCTGGATATCACATATTGTCTCTGCCTTTCTGAACCCAAAAATCTGTAACAGAATATTTACTTCCACTTGCGTGCTATATGTTCGCCCATTTAATCTTTGTTGACTGTATCACATTATCCGTATTATGGGAACAGCACGAATTATAAATATCACTGTTGTATAATTTCGGCGATCCTGCGAGTAATTCTTATTTGTTCTATCTGTATATTCTCCTTATTGCTTTGTTCTAGCAGTGTTCTTCGATTACGAAATCCTCTCTTTCTCTCTCTCTCTCTCTCCTGTAACAACGTGACAATATCTCATCAGTCTGCCAATGTTTCCATTTCGTAACCTGTCTTCTCCAAGGGGTTTTAATATTATTATCTGTATTTAACATCACGGGGGCGCGCCGTAGCGTAGTTGGTTGAGGCACTATGCTACAAGCCGTAAGTTCGCGGTTTCGATTCCCGATGAGGTCATTAGAATTTCAATTGATCTAATCATTTCAGTCGAACTATGGCCCTCGAGTCGACTCAGCCACTAACAGAAATGAGAACTAGGAATCTTCCTGAGGGGTAAAGGGCGGCCGGCGCGTAAGACTGACAACCTTACCGCCATCTGTGAGCCAATTGTCTAGAAAATGTGAGAGTCCCGACGTTTCACAACCCTATAGGCCTCCACGTCCTCTTAGAGGGATAGTTATTTCTCTCTTATTTAACATCACAGATATGCTTGCACAATATCTGTAGACATCTGAATGTACACTGAATGGATATCAGTGGTTAATCTAGTTTCAAGTGTTGTGCAAGTAACTCGTGAATAACGAGTTACTGTTCCTTTTTTGTTTCGACTTCCATCCTTTGAATAACCCGAGAAATATGTCGTGAGATATCTACGAATTGCCGAGAAATGTATGAAAACCTTGGTACTGTAATTAAGCGCAAAAATTTAAAAAGCATACATCGAAATCCAGGACACGTCACGAAATGTAATACACTGTACAAATATCAAAATGTCATCATGCACACGGAATTATCTCTAATCTTCATGAGATTCAAACGAATTAAGTGTCCGTTCACTACACTTCTACTGGAAATGTTACTAATATTGTGTGCCTACTTGAGCTCATGAGGTCTGCTAAGTGAGAAAGGGAGCTGAAGTGCTCGACTCCCCATTGGCTAAACCATTCACTTGATTAAACTCCCACTTTCTCTCTGCAGTCCTCTTGTCTGAGATAATGTTCATTAACAAAGTTGATCTGTGTTCGGGGTGACCTCGAATGTGGAGGTGGGGGCCACTGCTTCTCCCACGATCTGAACATGCCACAGTCCAGCAGCAGGCTAACCAACCAGAGGCATTTCAGTAGCTCTCAACAATCTCTTAACTTTCCTCGTCCTTTATACCGTATGGTTTCCGTAGGAGTCCAAATTACTTCTTCTACTGCCTAATCAGAGCCGGGATAGCGACTGGCTACGGGCTGGACGACCGAGGGTTCGGAATTCGAGTCCCTGTAAGGTCAAGAATTTTCTCTTCTCCGCGTCGTCCAGACAGGCTCTGTGGTTCACCCAGCCTCCTATTCAATGGGTACCGGGACCTCTTTCACCGGAGCTAAAGCGGCCGGGGCGTGAATCTGACAACTCACCTCTAGGTAGTGCCGAGGTCAAGAAAATATGGATGTGTACATCCACTCCCCCATACGCCTTCATGGCTTAGTTCTTAATTAGTTAAGCACAGGAACAACTTTACCTTTTTACTGCATAATCTCTCTGATTGGGGGGCACGCGGCAGCGTAGTTGGTTGAGGCACTATGCTGCAACCCGGAAGGTCGCGGTTTCGAGTCCCGAGGAGGTGGATTTTTTTTAACTGACCCAATGTCTCCAGCCGCACAATGGCCCTGGGATCGACTCAGTCTCTAACAGAAATTAGTACTAGGGATCTTCTTGGGGAGTAAAGGGCGGCTGGCGCGCAAGGCTGACAATCTTACCGCCATCCGTGACCCGACTGTCTAGAGAATATATGGGAACCTCGACGCCTCACAACCCTGTGGGCCTTCACAGCCTGCTACAAGGATAGTTTCACCTTAATCTCTCTGACGGCAGCCCTACAAGCAGTGGATTGCTACTTAATTTATCAAAACTGTTTGAATTCCAGATACCATGTAATGACGAATGAGAAGGAAATATGATGAAAGTGAACAGAGAAGATCGTGGTTTAGCTGAAGTTATTAGCATGAGAGCAGCCTAGAGATATAGAGAAACCACTGCAAGCAAAGCGATGCCACATCAAGTGACGTCACGACAGAAGGACATGCAAGGGGTTTCTCATTTATTATCCAATTGTATTCATCGTCAACAGGTGTAAATATGCATGCAAATTATGATTTTTTTCTACATTTTAAATGAAGTTACCTACTTTATTTTCCTTTTTCTTACTGTAGCAACTGTTTTTCTTCTCATCTGCTGTCTAAGAACATGAAAATTAACATATATAAAATTAAAATTTTGTTGTGGTTTTGTATAGGTGTGAAACTTGGACACTGACATTAAGAGTGGAACATAGACTGAGGGTGTTTGAAGAGAATATTTGGACCTAAGGGGGGATGAAGAGACAGGAGGTGGGAGAAAACTGCATAATGAGGAGCTTCATAACTTGTATTCTTCTCCAAGTATAGTTAGAATCATCAAGTCAAAGAGGATGAGATGGGCAGGACATGTAACACGAATAAGTAAGAAGCAGAATGCATAGAGGATATAGTGGGAAAGCCAGAAGGAAGGAGACCACAGGGAAGACCAAGGCGATATTAAAATGGATCTTAGAGAGATAGAACGGGACGGTATGGACTGGATCGATCTGGCTCAGGATAGGGACCAGCGGAGGGCTCTTATAAACACAGTAAAGAACTTTCGTGTTCCATAATATGCTGGGTACTTCTTGAGTAGCTACACAATTGGCGGCTTCTCAAGAAGGACTCAGCTATGTAAGTGAGTGAGTGACTCTTACGACAGAAATCCAAGCATTATTTACTTTCGGTAAACTTGTCAGAATTGTGGTTCGACGTACTTTCTTTGAATACAACTGGAATTACTCTGACTCCACGTGACCTGCTATGTAATGAAGAAGTACGTATATATAAACATGGACACATTTCTGTAACTACGCTTCATATTTGCTTATGCTCAGATATGTCTTGACTTCAAGCAAACAAACAAGGAGAGAACACAAAAGGCACTTAATCGATACAGAATGGGAACTCATTCTGAATCTGTAAACTTGGCTGTTTATGGAAGAAAGAGACAGCGCCGAGCTCATAGGTGTAGCGAGAAATCTCTTGAGTCCGTTGGAAGAATATGGACAAAACCTCAGACAGACTATCAGCTGAGTATTTTCCTGAGGTCACTAAGTTCCTCGTGCAGTTCACGACAACCTTCTTAATGACCGTTATTGTCACCTTCCCATCTCTCTTCATAATTTTCAAATATTCATTGTCTACATCTGAGAGAATTTTGTGAAATAACGGAAGAAAATTTCTCCAATGAATCAGTCAAAAAGAATGTTTCTTTAAAAATACAAATTAAATTAATTCTGCGATAATGGAAGCCACAAAATTGCTTAAAAACACTGTTGTATATTTCTCAAATTCCTGTTTCGTTCATTTTTTCCTATTTACAGTTCTAAACGGGAGCCGTGGCAGTCCATCGGTATAGCGACTGGCCACCGGCTGGGCGATAGAAGGGTCAGAGTTCGAGTCCCGGTAGGGTCAGAAATTTTCCCTTCTCTACATCGTTCAGACCGATTCTGTGACCCAACCTGTCTCCTATCCAATAGCTACTGGGGCTTCCCCGGGACAAAAACGTCCGGGGCATGAAGCTGACCAGTTAACTCCAGTTAGTGCCGAGGTCAAGAAAATGTGGATCTATACATCCACTACCCCATACGCCTTCACGGGGTGGTGCTTAATTAGTTTAGCATAAGAACAAATTAACCTTTACCTTTACAGCTCTAAACGTGTCTACACGCATACACTGCCTTAAGAAATGTTATTTAAAATACGGGAAAAGTGAAGAACCTGTGTGTTGAAGAACTTCACGGTAAGGGCGAAGAAGACGAGGCCACTCTGTCAGCACGCGAAGAAGTTGGACAGCGAGTATTTGTTGACGGGAATGGGGGTTTTGACAATGCAATGTACACTATAATAGTCAGTTTGGGAGGTGTGGGAAGTGACGACAATGACAACACTGAAGAAGACAACAGCTCTGACACGCAGAACGAGAAATTGATGTTCTTGCATTACTCACGGGAAGCAACGGGTGGGAGAGGAAAGTAGTCAATGTGTCAATGTTTTCGGATACACTCAACAGCACATGCTCAGGCAGACCCTTAGCTCTCCACCTCTCACCCTGCCCTTTCCTTCGTCCGTCTTCCCAACCCCTCTTCCAATAAAGCAGTTCAAGCCAGGAGATTTCTGCGTCTGCCGTGCCACTGCCAATATGCTACAAGCCGAAAGGTCGCTGGTTCAAGACCCGATGAAGTGGATTTTTTCAATTGACCTAATCTTTCCAGCTGGTACTCATTTCTGATAGAGGCTGAGTCGACTCCAGGGCCATAGTGCGGCTGCAATGATTAGTAAACTGAAAAATTCTACCTCATTGGGACTCTAACTCGTGATCTTCCATCTTGTAGCACAGTGTCTCAACCATCTTGAACAGGCTACAATTAACCGTTACTTACTCGCAACACATTAACGGCGTTCACGCGTTGTGCGTGACGGCACACGTAACCTGAAGATGAGTGAGTGGTAGTCGCAAAATTTCATTTCATGAACTAATTAATTTTACGTCGAGTGTGTGGTGAGAGTGACTTTGAGATTGATAAATAACTGCAACAAATGAGTAACAACGGTGAGCTGTGTTTACGTGACATTTACATACACAGACTGTTCAGCCAACACAAGAGGATGCTACAAAGCAGAATTACGATGCTGAATCTTTAATTCTGTGGCAGGAAGGCCCTCTCTGATAGCAGTAGAGCACTGATATGAGTTGTGTGTCCAGACAGTCTTTGATCATTGTTCCCTCTCTCTGCCTGGAATCCACATTTGAGATCATAGGTCAGGTTTTCCAATTGAAGGTATTAACAACAGATAACCATACTTTTGAAAAATACCTCAGAGAATTGAATTCACAGCAAAAAAAAAAATAGCGTACAACTCTAAAGTTCTGAATAACTTATCATTTTATCGGAAGGACATTTGACTGCTTCCGAAAATTTTCTACATACATGCGTTCTCGAATGCGCATGTTTGAGTCGTTAGAGTCCGGTTAAAATGACAGGCTATGAGTTTCACTGACAGAGTTTATTACTCGGCTGGGTTTCACGAACTTTTCTTAATTAAATATAACCAGAAAGGTTCTGAGTCCACCTTAACCTCACACAGAGCGAGAAGAGGACTCTCTCGGACAATAAAACTGAGAATTGCTTCATATTGTGACAGAATATGATCCATTGCTAGGCAACGGGTCGCTAAACATATTCTCCCGGCAACGAATGCACAGGCAGCAATAGAAGAACTGCCGTTTCCATGCTATGACCGGTAAACACCTTCCCCCTTAAGCGTCTAACAATAACAGAAACACCATTGCTATAACAGTACGCGTCGAAACTGGTTTCTAGGCAGTTGCGTGGTAACACATCTCTACAATAACAGAAGATGTTTTCTATGTGGTCTGTGCCGCGACCATATAACGAGAGCAGTAAGCTGTAGGATTAGAGAGAGAAGTGGAACCAGAAGCTCTGAGCGTGAAGAGAATTGGAATTGGGAGTCCTGAAGTTTTAAAACAACTGTTGAAGAATTAGAAATCAGCCTGTGAAGAAGTAACGTGTGATTTAAAAATTTATGTTATGTGTTATAGTTACAGTAATCGTTAAATTGTTATAATTACTTGTACTTACGACTTTTACGTATCCAATGAATCCAGTCATCAAATTTAGAACTCAGAATTATTAATCACGCCTACTCTGTATACATGATAATATACCACGTCTAGGCATACTGGTAAGTCTGCTTTTACCATTCTTTTTGGTAATTTCTTCTCACCCTGAGAGACTACGTCCATTAGTCACGACTGACCCTTGCCGAATGACATTCTCTGGTTCAATTCCTCACTGTCTAAACGATGTTTACACTTCGGACATACGTTCTTCAAAGTCCAGAACCTTTCTTTCACTCACGATTGGTTCTGATCAGTATTCGTGTTTGACCTGTGCACCCCTGCCTCTTTAAAGAGACAGTGGTAAATCACAAGGAACACGTGAACCTTCTGTCACACTCACGCACACCAACCAGCCCAGCCGAATCCCTTATTCTTTACTTCCAGTATACCACAAGCGTCTGAAACTTCTCCCCGTTGCATACTCAAGAAAGCAGGGTTAGCAACGTGAGGGGCAGAGGGCTGGAATTTTGGAGTTCTTCTCGGCACAGGAAATTTATCCTTTTCTCTACAACGTCGAAACCGGTTCTCGAGATCACCCAGCTTCCTACGGGGGAATGTTTCCCCGCCACTCTTTCCATGAGCCTCCAGCTCATTTTATCGGATAGCGGGGGGTGGAGTCCAGTTGGGTCCATTCGACACGGCGGCCACTCATTGACCTATTGTTTCTGCCCCGGGTGATTATGATGATGGAGAATTTGGTGGAATGAAGATTGGCAGGGGAAATCGAAGTATTCGGAGAAAACCTACCCCAGCGCCACATTATCCACCACAAATCCCACTTGACCAGACCCGGGTTGGAACCCGGTGGGAATCCAGCGACTAACCGCTTCAGCTATGGCGCGGCCTTCTCCAGGTCATAGTCCATTGGCACATGGTTAATACTATGATTATACTGTATTATAGTGCGTATTAAAATAATATAATTAATAATTGTATTACATGATGGATAAGATGGAGTAGCGCAGTCGGTATAGCGACTGACGACAGACTGGAAGGCCGAGGGGCCGGAGTTCCACTCCCGGTAGGCCAAGATTTTTCTCCTCTCCATATCGTCCAGACGAGGCCCACCCAGCTTCCTATCAATAGGTACCGAGGACCCTTTCTGTGGGAGTAAAGCGGTTGGGGCATTAAGGTAAACACTCACCTCCAACTACTGCCGAGGTCAAGAATACATGGATCTATACATCCATTCCCTCATACGTCTTAATGACGTAGTGCTTAATTAGTTAAGCACAGGGACAACTTTACATTTTTTTGTTATATGATGGGTTATTTGAAGTGGAAAAAATAAACCACATAAATTAGTATGCAGAGGAATATTACATGATACTTCTGAGGAACCTGCAGTTCCGAAGTCTTTGTCGGTAAATTGTCTCTTCCGATTGGTTTTGGGGAAAGACTGCCTAAGGCTGTCGCTAGAAGGTTTTCTTCAAATTGTTGCCTTATACCTAACTTCTTTCTGATGCTTACAATGGGTTTGTTTGCTAAACAGAGTGGGCCAATCCTTTGCTTATTATAATTTGAGGATTTTTATACTTAGTTAATATAAGCGCAACTAATGCTGCCAAAACACTGCACAGGGTAGCTTCTTTTTACTGCGGATGCAAATGCTGAAGTGCAGAGTGTACTACAATTCAGCGCCCCTTCTGCATTTACCGTATATTTGCGTGTTTGCCGCTTGGCCGCACTTTGATCTAAAATGCTCAAAATCGATTATTTCACCGGACGATAGAAAGCGCATTGCACATGTCGTTTCCAAGCAAACGCTTCCGGCGACAGTACTCCAACTCGAAGTTCATGCAAAACGTCACAGGGAATTACCTTACAGGAAAATGCTGTGTGCCTGGCACATCTCTTATCGAGAAGGCTGCTCTATGGGACGTAAGGAAAGGTCTGCGGACAACGATGCATGATCACTGAGTTTGCTGAGCTAGCTCCTGAAGTTCTGTTACCAGTCGCATGAAGTCGAAACATCTTACAAATAAAGCAACTTTGAGGATACAATTTCATCTGGCATAGGCTTTCCGTTCCTGTCTTCAATATGAGAATTGTAAACATGCAATTAGATAAGTAATTTTATAGTTTTGAGCATTGCACAAGTGTCGTAGAACCCAACTACATACAAGTTTTTTTCAGGATTCTGCAATATATGTCAATATGTTAAGGTGAATCTGTTTTTGAATAATAGTACCCAATGTAAAGAGGGTAAAGCTATCCCTGTAACAGGGTGTGGAGGTCCATAAAGTTATGAGACGTCGAGGCGCCTATATTTTCTAGCCAATCGGCTCACAGTTTGGAATGAGGTTGTCAGGCTTACACGCTGCCGACGTTTACTCCCACGAAGATTCCTGGTACTCATTTCTGTTAGAAGCTGAAACTGCCACAAGGCCATAGCGCGGAGGGAAGGATTAGGTAAATTGAAAAAATCCAATAACCTCATCGAGTATCAAAACCGCGAACTTCCGGCTTGTAGCATATTGCCTCAACCAACTACGCTACCTCGTGCCCCAATAGTAGCCAATGCTCAATTGTGATTTATATGTATAACAACAATGTTAATACCTGAGATTATACAGCAACGAACGATGGGACGATTATAAAAGGACGGGGTAGGAAGAGGGTGTGGTCCAACTTTCCTACAGAGACTGAAAAAAACGAGCAAAACCTCTGTTCGGATATCTGAGATTTGAACCTGATACGAAGGAATGTTAAGTACAATCCCGGTATATTAATCTACTATAGGTTGTGGCCTATTCCTCTCCATCCATTGCTTCTTGATAATTAAATGGATCGTGGACATGGCATTATCGTGCGAAAATGAAACAGCGTTGATTAGATGTCTGTGACACACACAGAAAGGACTGCTGAGTATGATGGTGCCTCAAGGCAGGTGGTGACATTAATGATGATGATAATGATGACGTAAACATCGAGCGTGACCCCAAAAGCATTAGAGACCGCAGGCATCATCCAGTAGTTGGGGTTGTTGTAATACCAACACTGTTTCATGTGGAAATAGACTGAGTCCATTTGTGCTTACATGCACTGAACCCATGGTTACATATAGGCTGATGTTCCATACAGGTTCTAACTCCTTGATAGAGTATTACAGTTATACACCAAAACATTTTAATATTATGATATCTTCATGTGATTAAATACTCGTAGAAAAGAATAATATTTGAATGTGTAATGCAATAAATGTATTCAAGAGTTCTGGTTGAATGATCTCACGGGAATAAATAATTTGTGAGACCTGGGCATTGATGAGAGGATGTGTTAATGCAGTTTACTGGAAGAACTCAAAATAAGCATAACATTTCCATAATGTGGTGTTGCTGGAGTGAACCAAGCAAGATGATATGCGCAATGCCTGTAGCAAAGATGCGCAAGACAATAAAAAATAGCATTTTTCCGTTTGGAAGGCCTCGTCAGAAGAAATTAAAGACAACTCAATTTTGAAGTAAAAAACTACGGCTTTGTGATGACGTTTATGATCATTTCCCACCTATAATGTTGGAGCATTTCTGGATCAGCTGCTCAAGACAGGTCACATATCACGGAGACAGCTGGAAAGTAATGCTTCAATAAGAAGTTAAAACATAGTCATCCCTATTCACAATAAATACCGGCTAATGGGGAGTTTACTGTATGGAAGTAATAGCCGGAGGGTCACGGGTTCAAGTACCGTTGAGATCATTTGACTTTTTTCAATTGACCTAATCCTTCCAGGCGCACTATGACCCGGGGGTCGACTCAGCCTCTAACAGAAATGAGTACCAGGAATTAATTAAATAATTTTCCTGAGGAGTAAAGCGCGGCCGGCGCGTAAAGCTGACAACTTTACCGCCTTCTTTGAGCCGACTGTCTAGATAATGTGGAAAACCTCAACGTCTCACAACCCTATGGGCCTCCACGGCCTGTTACAGGGATAGCTTTACTTTACTTACATATATATGTACTGTTATGCGTCCGCAGTTCCGTCAGCAATATTAAAGGGTTGTGGATCGGATAATTTAATTTTTTTTAACATTTCTTCAACAATCACCCTTAATCACAATCAATTTACAACAGCGCAAAATAAACCTTCAGTCGAACCCTTGACTGCCGAGAACTCGCTCCATTCTTGTTCTCGGTCTACGACTTACTCCTACTACTTCTTGTACTTTTCTGTACTCCTACAGCGACTAGCTTCGGAATTCGACTCGCTTATAATCCCTCGGCATAGTCTCCACGGAAAAAACATCTCCTTTTTCCTAAAATGTATGTTTGTTGCCCGTTACCTAGTAATGGATATATGCGAAAACATTAAAATTCCTCTTACGACAATGGTTCTCTTGTTGCATGCAAGTATTTCTTGCGTTGCCTAGAAATTGTTCTACATATCACATTATAAAATATTCATAGCATCTTGGAGAGAAAATAGTTGGATATTTAAATACAAACTACCTTGTCCTCCTCACCTGATCACTTACAACAGTGTTTTATTTCAACTGACCAGCAAGCTTTCGTCAAATCTACGATTCTCTGCTAAACGTCTTTGACTGGTTTGTTCATTACACAGCAGTTATTGAGAACGATGTCTGTAAATATCACTTCACTGTCTGCTGGGATGTGACATCCAGTGGATCACTACCAAGATTTCGGGGGAACCTGTTTCCTTCATCTTTAGCACAGAAGAGATTCTGACGATGTAGACAACAGGTTTTTCTAAAAAAAAAATATTTGCCATCATCTATCAAGCTACACGGCGTCACACTCAAGAAAATAGTCACGGACGTGAGAATCTCAAATATCGTACTGTCAATGCCTGACATGCCGCACGTGAAGTCCATAACATTTTGCAACGTGGCTCCGTGCCAAACCTCGAAGCACTGGTTGTCATCACAGAGACAGAAGTCCTACTGCCCAAAACGCAGGAAAATCCTAAACATTCGAAGCGGCCTAGTCCCAAATGTTCCTTTTTATTGCTAGTGGGGTGGGACTAAGTCCCTTGTACTGCGCCCACTTCTGGCCTATTGCACCAGCCCCAGATGATAGGTGAGGGTGATTGTGAAGCAATTGGTGGAATGAAGAGTGACAGGGGAAACCGAAGCACTAAGAGAAAACCTGCTCCAGCGCCACTTTGTCCACCACAAATCCCACTTGACCAGACCCGGGACCGAACCCGGGCCGCTGCCGCCGCGGTAGGAAGCCAGCGACTAACCGCTTGAGCTATGGCGCGGCCCGGCCTAGTCTCAATAGTCTAGGCCATACATCAGGTATTCATTCATAATCTAATTTTAAGGATTAGAGGCAAGGAACTGGAGCGAACACAAGGCCTCTGAATACTACACTTGTGTGCTAACTAGGCTAGTGGTGAGTAGATATGAGTAAGGAGAACTCCAGGAACATTTCCTATATCAAGTATACACCATGCAGTGGGAAATGTCCAGCAAAATGCGCATATAATTCGCATACAAATCGGTAATTTCAGGTCATGGTGAACGAAACCGCTAACCTGCCTCTGCTTTAAATTAATTACAGTATGCTACAAGTCGGAAGGTCGCGGGTTCAAGCCTCGATGAGGTGGATTTTCTTTTTTCAATTTACCTTATCTTTCCAGCCGCACTATGGCCTTGGAGTAGACTCAGCCTCTAACAGAAATGAGTACCAGGAATCTTCCTAGGAATTAAAGGGCGGCCGGCGCGTAAGGCTGATAACCTTACCGCCATGTGTGAGCCGATTTTCTAGAAAATGTACGACCCTCGACGATTCATTCCATTTCAGTTACTTAATCTTAGACAGTAGTCGGTAGGACTCCTTGGACGGGGGATCATCCAGACGCAAGGGCGCTACCTACACAGGACAGCACAATCACAGAAAAAACGCGGACAGACATACATGCCTTATGCGAGCGAAGACATTTCATGCCTTAGACCGCGCATCCACTGTGATCGGCTAGTAATAAAGTGGTTAAGAGAAATTATTTACTTCTGTCAGAATTCAATCAGCATGGCAGGTTGAAGAAGCGCTGTGAAAGCAAGCCCTCAGTTGTTGTTGTTGTTGTTGTTGTTGTTGTTGTTGTTGTTGTTGTTGTTGGAGAGGGTGGGTTTCCCCATGCACTTAGACCACATATTGGTCCATTGTGCGTCCCCCTGTGATATTCTACCAGTCTCTATTCCCTACCGGTACTTGTGCGTGCCATCAGTCCCGACTCAGCCAGCGAGACCGGCTCTCTACTGGCTGAGAAGTATCTATAATGCTTCCCCCATCTGCCAGAGGCGTTAGAGACTAGTGTTGGGCGGGAAATGTCCTGAATTTCGCTCAGAGGTCCCCTTGGGACATAAGGTTCTTTTACGTGCCGTAAAGCTACGACACGGGACCACGGCTTAAAGTCCCTCCCCGAGGACTTGTTCCCTGAATTTTTCCGCCCTTAAAATTTCCACGACCTCCGCCGGGTTTTGAACCCGCGTACCTTGAGTCATGAGGTGGGAACGTTACCCCTTGACTACGGAGGCCGTTGAGCCCTCAGTTACTCTTTGTATTGTGCACATTCCAACAAACAACGACATAATGCCAAACCGAAACCATCTTTGGCAATTCCGGAAGATAGTTGTCACGGTCGCGATATGCTGAAGATAATACTGGAGTAGCAGGGGACATATGTAGGAGAGGAAGAATGAAGGATGAAGTCAACATCGTCATTTCTGCTGTTGCTACTGGAACTCCGCCCGAATCGATTGCTACGTGATCACTCAGCACACAGCTGAGTGGTACATATGCTTGCGTAACGAAATGAAACAAGAGAACACGGACAAATCGAATACTAAACAGACAAGTCATTCAAAAAGAAAACACAGTACGTTAAGAATGTAATAAAGTGTGTTAGCGCTTTATGAAATTTCGTGACAGCAAGTAGTGCAGTTATGGCAGACAAGGCATGCATATAGAATTTCCGTCAGCAAATCTCCTTAGAGGCTGGGAAGGAGGTGAGAAAATGCTACTAAGATGGGTCACAGGGATACAAGACGGACAGAGCTGGCTTATTTTGTACTGTTGTTATGTTTGACTGGACGGGCTTCGTGAGGAAGACCACGTAACATTTAGCCACTCTGTCGCTATTCTGGATGTCATTCAAAAGTAGGAACTCCGGGATACGAAGAAGGAGTGCTGACAGTAAACAGTGGCATCAGTAAATCATAATACGATTAAAAATATGAGTAAACGCGTGCATCTTTCCGAATCCATTGTTCTCCTTACCTGTTACTGTCTGTATATCCGTGTGTGAACATGAGAAATATCCTCCATGTGTAATTTCTTACTGGCTCTACAGCTCCTTTGGGCTCTGGTCTCTGATTTTTTAGTTTTATGATCATTTTACAGACGGTAGGACTCCTTGGACGAGTGATCAGCTCGTCGCAAGGCATCTACCTAAACACAGAACAACATAAACACAGAATAAACACATACACAAACCAAATATCCATGCCTTGTGTGGGAATCGAACCACGATCCCGGCTTCCGAGCGAGGGAAGACAGTACATGTACATGCCTTAGACCGCTCGGCTACCGTGGCCGGCGTCTCCTCCATTAGCAGATTAAATTATAATTTGTGGAGGGGGAAATTAATCACAAATATGCCACGGAAACCTTGTCTCTTATAAGTGTCTTTCAGAACTGGTTGTTAGACCACATGACAATTCGTTCAGTAATACAAAGCAGAAGCAGCTCTGGGGGGGGGGGNTGTCGTCTGAGCTATGAATTTCTGTTTTCTTACATAGCTCGAATAGATTCAGATGAGAAGTATTACTTTATATTTCCTGTAACTTAAACTCCTTATACTGAACGTATATTTCACAGCATCCATATCAACTTGTTATTTTAAACGGAACGCTACCACGCAAAAGCTTCTCTTCAGAACGGCTTGTTTATACGAGTATCTTATATTTTCTTGGAGTTAATTAAAAGAGAAGTACTAATTATCCTGCTTTTAAACGAGGATAATAAAATAAAAACGGTAAATTACGCGGGGAAATGTTTTCTTCCTAAAAACAAAGAGGCTTAAATTGACGGTAGGTGGAGGGTTTAAGATTAAACACAGCACAGGTAACTGTAAACAAAGTAAACGTGCTGCAAGTCCAGCTATTTGTACTGTATGAAGTACGTTACATCTTACAAGCCGACAGCACCGCGCAATTAACTTATTATATAAGAAGCCTACGTTATTTATATCTCACCTTAGTCATAAAGAGATGACCACGCCATAAAGCAAGCATCTGGTGTCCGTCTGGAGAAACTGGGTTACGCAAAGCGGAACGAATTGAGTGAGATCTATAAATTTCTGTCTTAGACACTTCTCGATTCTTGCACGCGGCACGTGATGTTCTAGGGCAAAGGTACTGGCCTGCCATCCATAACATTCTGGATTATGGACTGGGCAGATCTAATCCGGATTTGTCCGCATGTAGTCCATTTCGCATAGCTCTTTAATCTGTAGGTCCACATGTATCGCCTGTCAACTCTATCGTCACAATATCTATGTCATTGGCAACAAAATGCAAATCGGCTCTGTTACTGCTCACATCTGAAGCGAGGCGAACAGAGGCCGATATTAGCAGAGACATAAGCCAGAACATACAATGCGACAACATATATCATTTGCATTTCGGAAATAAAAAAATGTAATGCAAAAGAAGACAGAATCTGTGGTCTAGTGGTCAGAGTTCCTGGCTACAGCTCCAGAAGTCCCGTGTTCAATTCCCGGAGCTACTAGACTTTATGAGAATTAGTGGGTCTGGAATGGGGTCCACTCAGCTTCGTGAGAATAACTGAAGAACTACTTGAATGGAGAAGTAGCGGCTCCGGTCTAGAAAACCGAAATTAAAGGTCGTGGGGATTCGTTGCGCTGAACCCGCGACACCATCTATCCGCTAAATTTGGCATTAACTTCACCGACAAGCGACGGCCGCTTTGTCGGGATAGTTCGCTTGTGGACTAAAGCCACGGATTTTGTTGTTTGTTGTTTTAATGTAAAAGACCAATATGAATATTAGAAGAATTAATTACATAAGAACATTAAACTACCTTAATATTATTTCACTGCTACCAATCTACTTAGGCTAAAAAATATCAATATAAATTCTGGCCTGCAAAATGTTTTACCCAAATAAAATACCAAATCATTTTTAAAAAATTATAATAGAGTTATTATTGTGTTAAAAGAAACCACATACTTAAATACAGAAATAAATTCTGCTTATGATGGGTTTTGTGAAAGTTTATTTTGTTGTGAAATAGGAAATATGGCATACGTCATGATTAATATAAGTTTTTAATTGGGCACAATGTGAAGGAAAACTAACTGCCCGTATCAACGCATTCTCCTGGTGCGTATGTAGGGATCTAAAGAACATTTATCCTTTCGGTAAAGTTATTTGCAACCACAAGTTTACGGAATGCCAGGGATGACAGCTTAGGTACTGATTTTTCCAATAAACTTTGCGTATTAATATATGTCAATATATCAGCACGAGATTCTCTTCACGAAATTTTAACCCCCCCCCCCTTGTTTAACACTTTCAGAAAGTTTGTTTATACCAGAAACTTTTTTTCCCTGCAAAGCACGCCTGTGAGGGATTGCGTATGGGAATTTTTAAAATCTTTAAGAAACTTTTGGCACAATCTAGTCCTCCATCGCCAGACTTTAAAAACTAAGTGCAACAAATTCCAACAAGTTTTAACTAACCAACAGGAGCCAGGATAGTGCAGTATGTATAGAGACTGGTTATGGGTTGGATGACCAAGAGGTCGGAGTTCGAATCCGGGTAGGAGCAAGATTTTCTCCTCTCCACTTTGTCCAGGCCGGCTCTGTGTCCCACACAGCCACCTATCCAATGTGTACCGAGACTACGCCCGGAGGTAAAGTGGCCGAGGCGTGAATCTGACCACTCACCATCTAATTTCGAGGTCAAGAACACGGAGTTATATACATTCATTCCCCTTTATGTGTTCATGACGTAGTGTTTAATTGGTTTTAACCAATTAAACACTACGTCATGAACACATAAAGGGGAATGAATGTATATAACTCCGTGTTCTTGACCTCGAAATTAGATGGTGAGTGGTCAGATTCACGCCTCAGCCACTTTACCTCCGAGCTTCTCCTTATATAGTCTCGGGTCGGACCACAGCACAGAAAACACATCCGTTGCCTAGGAATGAATATATGCGAACCATAAAGAAAACACCTCTTGCGACACCAAATCTATTGTTGCATATATTTATTGCGGGCCTTGCATAGAAATAAATTTACTCTATTTGTGGTTGGGTATTAGTTTAAAAAACTACGAAAACCATCAGGACACCTTTTCTTCGAGTGCAGATTCCAACCTTAGACGCCCCGAATACTAAGTACGGAATCTAACAAGACCACCATAACATTACTTCCGAAGGTTATTCACTTCCATCACAAAATCTCGTCACTGAACACCCTCCAGAGCAAGTACTACATACAGGCCTATAGTGACACAGATGATTAAGCTAGTTGTCTGAACTTGAGCGGGTATTCTGCTACAATCCCTATTCAAACAAGAGATATGCCTGGTCATTTGGAACGGTTCCTCGTTACGGGAACAAATCTTGCGTCTGCAGGTCACGGGATTTCTCATAAACTGTGTGGGCGAGCCATTTACATGTTGACCGTAGTCGGGTTCTGTACAGCTTGAGGTTATGTTGGACCCCCCCTTCCCCATTCGGTACGGCAATGGTGTCAGTCTTCATTACGGATAAGCCGAGGAATAACACGGGGCTTTCAAATCCGAGAGATTGATATTCTCACTTAGCCTAAACGTAACAGATCTATGGTCTTGAGGTCTGTTGGTTCGACAGTTCATACAGCTTGCCTCCATAGTTCAAGTCCGACAACTTTCTCAGCTGGTCAATAAATTCGCGGTTTTTATAGAGCCCCAAAATTGAATACCGCTTTCGCAGAAACCAATCAGTGAGGCCTGTCCTAGAAGATATTTCCAGTCTTTCCGGAGGCTAGCCATGTACTCAAAAATTTCCTATAGCCTAATTCTTCCGTTAATTAGATCCATATTAATAATATATAAGATCTTAAACCGCCAGCATTACGATTTATACGTCTGGTCTTCATCATCATCATCATCATCATCATCACCATTGACACCATAATTATCATTTATAATTTTCATTTTATAGCCCACTTCTCTTATTTTGAAAAAAAAAAGTAGGCTTATGTGATCTCCATGTCGTCTTGTGTATCGCCCCTATTAACTCTTGAATGTCTGAACTAATATTTATGAAATTTGGCACATATATCATGGCACCTGATCGCATCTCAAAGGCATACTTCGTAAATCCCTCCCCTCAGCCTGTGTGTATGTATGTGTATCAACCACTGTTGCTTGGCAACGGGTTGGTAAACATCGTCACTGCGGCAATGAATACAGAGACACAGAGTAGAGGAATTGTTAGATGTGTCGTGTTCTATGCGCTCCGTGTCGTATCAAGGAAAGTATGTGATAAGTTCTTCCCATGACTCCTTATCTTCTTCATTCAGAGCTGGTTTTCATGGAGAAAAGTAATATCTTTGTACCCTTCACTAACAATCCGTCGGCTTCCTCACATTCCATTCGCAGCTCCTTCCGTATACTTATTTATCCCCTAATTCTCGCATCCGTCAAGGTCACCACTCTTTTGTCATTCAAACTCATAGAACACACTCGGTCTTTTATGCTTCTCTCTTTCATTTGTTATTTTCAATTGTCAGCAGTTGAATGCAATTTTCTCCTTGAGAGAGAACCTGCATATAAACTTACACAAATGGCGATTCTTATTCTGAATCCCCGAAGGCCTGAGACAAAGAAATCATACTTTCAAGGAAAAAACCATAAGGAAGTGAGCATTCTTTCCGTACAGGACAATCGTGCAGCTGTGCAGTCCGATTTACACGGACATAGAGGAGGTTTCGCAAGGCCAGATGATAGTGTGAAATGGATTCTAAACCATTTATTCAGCTATTCGACTGTACACTAATGTCTTATGTAGCTAAGATCTAATCAGTACTCGTATACTGTTATAGGTTAAGCAAATGAACGTTTCAACAAATGTAACTTACTAAGGGAAGGACAGAAAATGTCTAATAATATATTTCTGGCATTTTTCTAACAAAAGCACGTTTAACCTACCACTGAATTACAAGTGTGCTATCACTGATATGGAAGCGTAAGCACAGAAACCAATTTCTAAGTATTTAAGCAGGGATTACACAGCAAAAGAGTCGAGTTAAGAATTAACAGGACTTGATTCAGTACCGTGATATGAGGTTATATAAGTGATAAGTTCACAGAATGTGAATTCCAGCTAGGGCTAAGCAGCCTCAAGCTCTGACAGGTTTTAATTCCGGATTTCCGAGAGTAAGTTGAGAGGCTTCTACATTTGTTACGCATAGGACTATGGATGTGAGAAGAAAAGTTTCCAGCATTTCTTTCAGGAAATTATTCCTTCTTAAGCAATTATTATTGTCCTAATTTACATAATATAACATAATCGGTTGATTAGGTTTGGAGGAACAAAACAAATTAAATATTGAGTTTAAGTTGAACAGTCGATTTAAGAGAATGAGCAGTTCAAAATTTTCAAAGAGAAAATAAAATAGTATCAGGTGAGTAGATTCTAAAGGGCTATGACGATGGTGTATTACACTCAGAATTAGTGGATTTTGGACTTTTTCCATCGTCCGGTATTCTAGAGACTAGAAAACACAAGTTCGGAAACTGGATCTGTTTCCGTCCTCAGGTAAGGGTTGAAGACACCTACTCAGTTGGGTCCCTTAGAAAGAGAGAGCTAACCTCGATCACTGTCCAATGAGGTTAGCTCTTTCTAAGGGACAAAACACAGTGGTGGTCTTCCTCCACTCACTTGAAGACGGAAACAGATCAAATTTCCGAAGCATCGTGTTTTCTAATCAGTAGAACACCGGAAGACGGATAAGTCCAAAAACCCAGTAATTTCAAAATCTGCTGAATTTATTTAAACAGTAGATATATTTTATCTCTAAAGACGGAAGTAGTCTCGTCAACATATTTGCAAGTTTCCTGAGAAAACTGTATGCTAACTACTGACCACTGTCTACCTGCTAATAACTATAACTGGCGTTCCCAAGAAAGCTATTAGGGGTGGTGGAGGCAGTTGGTGCAACCGACCAGTATTAAATAGACTCAAAAGGAGATGAGCGAATGAAAACTGGAATTAATATCGAACTGCGCAGATTGCTTGATACTGACATTAAACCAAGAAAGAATAGCCAAGCACTGACTCTTGGGTAACCATTTGTACAATTGTTCTCGTATCGGCAATCAGTAATTTAGCCGGAAATGTGTACGTGCACATGTGTTTCAATTTCAGGTCTACTATTTAATTGATAAGAACATATTAATAATCACCTGTCCCATTAAATGTTGACCTTTAGCTGCTATAAAATTTTAGGTGCGATAAGCGTTTTATTGCTTTATAATTTACACTTCACAGTGTCGTCACTAGGTGGATTTATGATTCTGACAATTAAATTATTACGTCCAACAATTCAATCTAAATAGTTTGTTCTCATGGTTTCTCATTCTGTAAACATTTGAAAATTACATTTTGCATAAATTAAATAATTAAAGTACATAATGGGGAGCTTCGCCGGTCACGGTAGCCGAAAGGTCTAAGGCATGTACTGTCTTCGCTCGCTTGGAAACCGGGATCGTGGGTTCGAATCCCACTCAGGGCATGGATGTTTAGTTTGTTTGTGTTCGTTTCTCTGTGTTTGTGTACAGGTAGAGTCCTTTCGACGAGCTGATCACCCGTCCAAGGAGTCCTACCGAATGAGTAAGATCTAGAAAAACCGAAGTGAACAGAGAAGTTCATGGAGGTAGGCCTAGGCCCACTAGGGCTGTAGTGCCAGGAAAAAAAATGGGAAGCTTCATAACTTGTGCTCTTCACAACGTATAATTAGAATGATCAAGTCAAGGTGGATGAGGTGGGCAGGGCATGTAGCACTAACTGGGGAGAAGAGGAATGCATATAGGATATTGGTGGGAAAGACAGAAGGAAACAGACCAGTAGGAAGACCAAGACGTAGGTGGGTGGGCAATAATAAAATGGATCTTAGAGAGAGAGGATGGGATGGATTGGATTGATCTGGTTCAGGATAGGGACCAGTGGAGGGTTCATTTGAACACGGTAATGAACCTTCGGGTTCCATAAAATGCTGGAAGTTCTTGAGTGCCTGCAAAATAGGTGGCTTGTCAAGAAGGGCTCAGCTCCTCAAGTGAGTGAGTGTCGTCATAAGGTCGATTTATGATTCTGATAATTAAATTATTAGGTCCAAAAATTAATTCAAGTAGTTTTTTGGTATGGTTTTGCATTTTGCAAGTATTTTAATATTATATTTTACATAGATAAAATAATTAAAGTAACGGGTACATTCATATTATTTATGGCCTGAGGTTATGTTCAAATTATAATTTAAACATATATATGCCTACTTTAATTATTTAATATAGCAGTTTTTATAATTTAAGAAATGGACTTCTTCGATCCTGTTGATAAAATTATTATACTTTGGTGAATTTGTTGTTATCAGCTCGATTCACATTTTCCTGCTTCGATTTGCACCATTGTGGACCCTTTTCTATTTTTGGCATGTTTGTTGCCCAGTATTGCCCTCGTTACTTGTTTCGTGTCGACTCTGACTGACGCAGATGTGTTTAATTGTGAGCTTCGCTTCTGAGTTTATGAAATATAAATTGAAATACCTGTATTATGTATTATTACAAACACTTGGATTTAATTTATTTCTAGATTATTTAAATATTCTGTCAGTATCTTGATTGTATAACGCCGATATCTGAATTAATTACATACAGACAATTAATATAAATACGAAAATATTAAATTCTAATTTCTTAATTTGAAAATCTATTGTTTTAATAGCATCACAATTAAATCAACGCATTCCAGTCAGAAGGGAGAATTCAAATTTTCTCTAATCCTACTTGAAGTGCGTAAGCGTTCGCTCTCTCGATATAATTTATGTTCCTGACTTTCTCACAATTCACAAATATTAAGACAGTGCAGAAGAACAATGAAGACGAGATACAGCTGCTCCTGTCATCTCTCTTTTCATTGTAAAGTACCCTTGTCCCAGTTTACATGTAAGAAATGTCTTTTTAAATTACAGAAATTCTTATTCTTCGTGAGAAATGAATTCCAAGACCATGTAGCCTATACTTTTATGATGTATTGAAAGTAGAACCAGGTCAAACGTTCAACTAAAATTTTAATTAAGAAATTAAGTTGATATTTTAAAAATTATGTTGTTATATTAAACTTTCTTAAATATTGCTTTACGTTAGTAAAACTCGTGTAAATTTAACGGGGTATAATTTTTTCCTGTGGTCTAGTGGTTAGAGTTCATGGTTACAGATCTGGAGGTTCCGGGTTCGAATCCCGGCGCTACCAGATTTTCTGAGAAATACTGAGTCTGGAACGGGTTCCACTCAGCCTCGTGAGGATAATTGAGGAGTCATTTCAAGGAAATATCGGCTCCGGTCTAGAAAACCGAGATTAACGGCCGTGGGGTTTCGTTGCGCTGACCACGCGACACCCCCTAATCCGCTAAAGTTGGCAGTAACTTCGCCGACAAGCGGCGGTCGCTTGGTCGGTATAGTTCGCTTGCAGACTGCAGGCCACGGAGTTTTTCTTAACTTCATCACGTTCTTTCTTCCCATTCTTTTACCCTTTCGTAGCTTGACCCTGTTCTGTGATTTATCCATGAAAAATTTTTTACAGTAACAAATACAGACGTAGTGCATATGGACTTACCCTTCAGGTAGCATTCTTGTGAGATTATAACAAGATAACTTGCTTTTAGAAACAATACACAGATCTTGCTCGATGTTTACATAATCTCATTACAATCTTTTTCATTGTTTGTGAGGAAAGTTTCATTGCTGTCAAGGAGAAATTGTTAATAGCACTTTGCTTCACTTCAAAGTTAATCGGATTAAACCGTTCTGTCTTCATAAGAAGGGTCGTTTTGTCTACCTGTGCCGAGGAAAGAGATCTACACTCATCATCATACAGCAAAGATCGCCATGTCGCAAAGGGACGAAATTATTGCAATATTCCGCATATACATATTTTAACTTCAGCGTACCAAACAAACAAACGAACAAACTACGTGGGTTTATTCCACAAGCGAACTATACCGACCGAGAGACATCCGCTTGTCGGCGAAGTTAGTGCCAACTATAGAGGATAGAGGGTGTCGCGTGGTTAGCGCAACAAATCACCACGGCCATTAACCTCGGTTTTCTAGACCGGAGCCGCTATTTCCTAGAAGTAGCTCCTCAATTATCCTCACGAGGCTGAGTGGACCCTGTTCCAGACCCACTACTTCTAAAAAAATCTGGCAGCGTCGGGAATCGAACCTGTACCTCTGGATCTGTAGCCAGGTACTCTGACCACTAGACCACAAAGGCGATCACTTCAGCATTCCATTTCTATTACTTATAGATTCAAGTTTAAATCTCAGACTTACTAAGTTTTTGGACTTTCTCCATCGTTCGGAATTAAGACACTAGAAAACACAACGTTTCGAAAGCTGCATCTGCTTCCGTCGTCAGATGGAGGGGAAGATACCTACTCTGTTGGGTCCCCTTGAAAGAGCTAATTTCTAGGATACCGGACGATGGACAAAGTCCAAGAACCCAGAAAGTCTGAGTATTATACATCATCGTCAGAAACCCTTTGAATCTTCAAGCTTAAGTGTTAAGGAATAGAGGAGCATGTAAGCACACTGTCTATCCTGACAAGAACTGAAGTTACTTTGGGAAATTTTACGAGACACAGAAATTAGAACTGGTTCTCATCTCACAATGATCGCAATTCAGTGTACTTAAAGCGTGGATAGTTCCGACTGAATTTTCGATATATTTCGACATTTTGATTCCAATTAGGTGTCATTATTGGGCTAAGAGTAATAATTTTTATATTTTTTAAACATAACAAGAAGATACTCTTATGTGATTGAGTGATTATAAACTGAGTTTCAATTTTGAGACTTTTGCATAACTCGTGACTGTACTTCACAGACCATTATCACCCGGTTTTCACTGCACTACTTGGTAACCTCTGCCAACAGTGGACGTACCTCTGCTCCTTGGCTCAGGTCCTCGCAGGCTGGCGGCTATCTCACACCAGCCTCCTAGTCTTCTAACTGCTTTCTCAAGACTCTCGTAATGGCAGCTGATCCTCGTTATGTAGCATCAGCATGGACCGCAGAGAAACACCTCTTCAAACAGTTCTTATTTTGTTGGGTGACGTCGCTATTCGCACGGACCGCACGGAAATGGCCGTGCTTCTGTTGCTTGTGCAATTGTTGTTACGCTGACGAGTTTTTACTGTGCTCTAACCTAATAAGAAATCTCTCTTTAGATATAATGCTACAACTATTGTCTTTCATTTTGTCCGTCCAGTTCGCAAGTAACAGAAGATGAATCTGTACAACAAATACTCCAAACGAAACCCAACATAAATTACAGTCCTTTACAGATTTATCCTACATAATTAGGGCCGCGCCATAGCTCAAGCGGTTAGTCGCTAGCTTCCCACCGCGGCGGCCAGGGTTCGAGCCAGGGTATGGTCAAGTGGGATTTGTGGTGGACAAAGTGGTGCTGAGGTGGGTTTTCTCCGAGTACTTCGGTTTCCCCTGCCAATCTTCATTCCACCAATTGCTCCACAATCACCCTAGCCTATCATCTGTGGCTGGTACAAGAGGCCAGAATTGGCCGCAGTACAAGGAACCTAGTCCCACCCCACTAACAATAAAAAATATCCTATATAATTAATATTTAGCCCATATTTAATACTGCTGGAGCACTTAGAGCGAAGCCTCTAAACATAGGCATCTGGAATCACAAGCCGCCCGAAATAAATCACTTTATACAAACATTTCTTAATAACCTGCAACATTGCTGTGAAAAACTGTTTTATTTTATTTGCTGGGATAATTTCATTCAACATTAAAAGTAATAAAAGAGTTTACACACTGAACCCGAAACTCATGGCCCGACTCTTAATCAAGGCAAGAATGGTTTCCGAAAGTTTTCGCATTACTAGAGGAATAGTTTACGAAGTTCTAGAAACACTATAAGAATAGTTTACAAAGTTCTAGTATCATGAGAAGAATAGTTTACGAAGTTATTAAGGAAGAGCCGTTACCGACTTGATGATCACAGTGGCCGAGTGGTCTGAGCATCAACTGTCTTCGCTCACTCGAACGATGAGTTCGTGTGTTCCAATCTCACTCAAAGCATGGATGTCTGTATTGTTTGCTTATTCTGTGTCTGTGCTGTTCTGTGTGTAGGTAGCGGCCTAGCGACGGGCTGATCTCCGGTCCAAGGAGTCCTACCGACTGTGTATAGGATTAAGAACCTGAAAAAGCGGCCAAGGTCCAACAAAAGGACTGTAGAGCTATAGATAGTTACCGACGTTTCAGATTAACAAGAAAGAGAGTTTAGAGTTTCTCATAGTTTTACAATCACAATTAAAATACACCCCGAAATGCTTAGAATCAAGAAAGGCAGAAAAGGGAAAATAATATATTAAATGTACTTTGATGCAAAGTACGTTACAGTGTCTGAGAAACACTTGGCATGACTTTACGAATGCAAGAATATTATTTGCATCTTTTTTCCATATACGAACTACTATAAGATTCGAACGTAGATTTCGGTGTTATCTGCTAGAATATTTCGATAGTTATATCACTGACAAGCAATATATTTGAAACATAAGCCATTTATTTCTTAACACTCTTAACCCTTTTTTTTTACTGCTAGTGGGGTGGGACTAATTCCCTTGAACTGCGGCCACTTCTGGCCTATTGTACCAGCCACAGATGATAGGTGAGGGTGATTGTGGAGCAATTAGTGGAATGAAGATTGGCAGGGGAAACCGAAGTACTCGGAGAAAACCTGCCCCAGCGTCACTTTGTCCACCCCAAATCCCACTTGACCAGACCCGGGATCGAACCCGGGCCGCCGCGGTAGGAAGCCAGCGACTAACCACTTGAGCTATGGCGCGGCCCCCTGTTAACCCTTACTACTGAACACAGTTTACTCAAGTGCATGTTTTATATTCCTTCAATCTTCCTAATCTTCCATGGTGCAGAAGAGGAAATGCAATCCTTGACATCCTCAAGAATGTTCCTCTGCTGACTCCTATCCAGTACTTTCTCTAAAGATTAAGAGTGACTGATTATGGTCCGGAAAGTCTAGTATTTCTGGTCTTACTCCGGCTCAGGATAAACACATTGGAATCCCGTTGTTCACACCTGTAATAGCGGGGATATCAGCATATCTAATATTCCGAGGAGTGTCAGGCGAACTGTGGGGAAACTTCCATGATTACATTATATCAAAATAGCCGGCAGGCTCAACAGTGACAAGCTAGAGCTTAGTTCTCCGTCTGAACTTGTGGGCGTAAGAGAAGGCTCAAATAACGACGGATTCTGTCGTCCAGAGCAGAGCAGACCAGACACTTGGGTTCTGCGGGCCCTGGTCGACTGCTGAATACTAGAGCTGCAGGTACGGAAATATTTAACTAAACCAGAGACTGTGTTTAATATTTGGGAAGTCAAAAGTTCGATTCTCGTACTGAAGACCCTTATTCTATCGCCAAAGAGATCGGTCTAGGTGTGGCTACAGGCTACTTCTTCATAGTTAATACCGTCAGATTAACTGCGCTTTATATAAAATCGTATAAAATTACAAAATTTGAAGTTCTAATGTAGGCGAAGCTGCAGACTGTGCTGCAAAGTATTTTTTTTATCGCTAGTGGGGTGGGACTAAGTCCCTTGTACTGCGGCCACTGCTGGCCTATTGTACCAGCCACAGATGATAGGTGAGGGTGATTGTGGAGCAATTGGTGCAATGAAGAGTGTCAGGGGAAACCGAAGTACTCGGAGAAAACCTGTCCCAGCGCCACTTTGTCCACTACAAATCCCACTTGACCAGGCCCGGGATCGAAACCAGGCCGCCGCGATGGGAAGCCAGCGACTAACTGCCTGAGCTATGGCGCGGCCAGGATGCAAAGTTAGTACCCAGTCACAGTACTATGAAGTGTCACAGCCCAGAAATTCACAGTCCACACGCACAGTAATAAATCCCTCTCGCTACTGTGGAAATTCTTATGCGGATGCTCGCAAAGATCTCGTTTGGAAAACAACTTGCGCAATCCATTGCATAACGTATCTTCAGTCTTCCACCGTGAAATAATTCTTACTCAAAATTAAGAATATTAAAATTATTAAAAATTAAGATTCTGTTTGAAATGTTATTAAACCGTGTTGCAAAATACACCCACTAATATTATTTTCATATAATTCGATTCCAGATAAATAATGTGCTTAAGTATCCATGAAGATTTACTCAAGGCATGAAAGTGAAGCCCAGTCCTTACTACGCGAACAGTAGTGAGTCTGAGGGCTGCAGGTTTTTGCCGTGGTTACATACAGGAGAGCAGTTCCAGCAAGCAGCTGCCTGTGTGGCCCCTGACTCAGCTCTTGCAACTGTGCAATAAAATGCGATGACACGACAGATAGTTCTCGATGGAATTTTTGTTGGAAATTTGCAGAATGGCTGTTAAAGAGGATGTACTCGTACATAAAGGGACAGCCATGCGTACATCTTGGAGTGCAGGCTAGTATTTACATTTTACAGTTAAAACTAAAAATCATCATCATTGGCCAGACAACCCTTTTCGAGCCATATCCTTCCTTAGAAAATTCTGCGGGACTTGTCTCTTCTGTCGTGATTTATACCACCCGGTTTTCAATTCTTTGAATTTCGCGATGGTAATTTTTTACAAAGCAACGTCGTCAGCCTAGCTTTCAACCCCTAACCTGGAGGACCAGATCTCTGTATTTATATCTTCCAGGAACAGGGTGGCCCATTTACACCCTCAAGCACTGGGTTCCCTTATCATCACGTCCTATGACTCGCAAGACTGTGGTGGAGGTATTCTAATCTGCATCCACACTGGACAAATAGCAAAAATGTGCAGTGCATATTTCCACTTCTTGGATGTTTGATCAACACAAGAAATATATAAAAAAAAGTGGCTACTCTTATGCCTGGTTGTGGGTGTGCAGGCAACGAAAACATTTGAAATGATACGCTGATCATCAGCAAACCTCGAAGACCTTACTGCTGTATTTCAGAGAATATCTAAATGTAAAACGACCACTATTGAAATTACTCCGTACGAGTGTGTGTGAAGTTTATTGGGATTTCAAACGTAATATCTTACAGAAGTGACTCCTTGTAATTACTTGGTAGACCGACATTCAGTTCATGTCATTCACTGCTGCAATGACCAAAATTGAACTTGGAGCCCCCTAAATCCTATATTGTTTTGTTTCTTTCTCTATCAGCAACATCAACATCGCGATTTTGCGAACTTCGACAATCAAAAAAACAATATTCCAATAAGTTACGAAATTGTATTTATGTCAACATATAAGTGGAGGATTTTAAGAAGCTGCACTTGACGGCCAGTTCAAAAACCCTTCAGCTAGCTCCGTTAAATGAGCTACACTTTTGTCATCTGGAACCAGAGACCATGAAGGGATTCCTTGCCCTTCTGAATGTTGTACATCACAATATTCAGTTCGCTATGGAGATGGAAAGAAACAGTTATTTTTTCCCTTCTTGGATACTAATATTTACAGAGGACCTGACGACTCGCTGGGTCATGAAGTACATAGCAAAATCAGTCACACCAACTTTTGCCTAAACTGAAGCTCCCACCACCATTCACCCAATAGGTATGTCACACTTTCCAACGTCGTGCATAAGGCTAGAGCTCTGGAAAATAAGGACAGTTTGCAAGATGAAATGGAGTTTCTCCAGGTCACATTTAAGCGGAACGGCTAATGTGACTGGCAGAGTCACAGTGTTCTAATGGTTGACGCACACCAACTGCGTCAAGACAAGCATCAATAATATGAGATAAAAGACGCAGTGTTGCTTCATTCGTGATTCGTCAGCATGAAGCGCCGTCAGCATGACTCAGACCGGTGTGCGGCGGTTTTCATAATCTCATTCGTTTCAACTATGCTCCTTTCTTTGTGTCATGTCGCAGACATCATGTCTTGACACATGCTGGCGTGCTGTGATCCTGCTTCGGTCGCTTTCCTGCCTCAGCCACATTAGCAGAGTACTGTCCCGACACAACGTCAAGTCTGTCACCTGCCGTTGCGAGAAACCTCCAGCTTCCTGCGGCCAGTGAATGGCGATCTAGCGCTGAAGGCACCGTAGGCATACAGCATCCCCTCCGATTGTCAGTCAGGTGTACATAAGGCAAGAGGCCGTTCGGTTCATTATACCAAGGTTAAGAAGCACCAGCGGCACTTCCGTTTTGACCGTCCGGAAAAGTCAGCCGTGGTGGGATATTTAGAACACATAATGGAGCTCCGAGACATTAGTCTCTTCCCCGCAGAATCATCAACCAGGACAGTGAGATCATCCCAACCATGTGACTTCCGTTTAACAAGTCACAGAAACCTCTCATGTACTCCCTGAATGGATTTCATCACGTCGTCAGACCGGTGCACACTCTTGTATTCAGGGCATGGACTCTGCTCTTCCAGGACACATATCCTGCTACTCGTAGTTTCCGTAGCTGTTTCTTCGCATCACACTTCTCCTTCATCCTCCACATATTTTTCTACTGCCTCTTAATCCTGTTACCCCCGCCCGGCCACGTGCCTCGACATACATGTAACTCCTTCCCCGATTTCTAGCAGTTTACGTGCTAAATTGGCGAGACTTTTAAGGGATAAACCGAATTACGTGTTCTCACTTTCTTCCTTTTCTTCCATTGGTTCTCCGCGAATTCCTAACAGACGTAGTCACGCTGCAGTTGCCTCTCTATCAGGTCCCTTCCCGTCTATATCACATCAAGTTCAGGTCACACGCTTCAGGTCGGAACCTTTAACCCCTCAGAGGGGTGGCAACATGTAAGAAGAAGGTAGGTGTCTTGCAGTATGTCACAGTACTGTCAAGAGGCCACGTAGGGATGGATACCATGACTCTCTCTGTCGCCCAAGGGAGCCTATACAGATATTTGCCCCGCATTCTTCCCAGTACATCGATCGTCCTATTGGAAGCTATGTAATACATACAGCCGAGAAATTATCATTCAGGAGATCATGAAAGGAATCAAAATATGCCGAAGTTCCAGTAAGGCAGATATTTCCATGGGATTCTTATAAAGTCAATGCACGGTTATATCGTCACTCCTTCAAGAAATTATTCAGAGTATTCCACTCATCACACATGACGAGTTTCTAAAATAAATTACATTGAAGCTAAAATATGAAAAAATAAATAATAATGTAAGGTATATATTACTACGAGATCCAAGGAGCGTAATGTCTTCGATTGCTCGAACATCGCGGTACTGGTTTGAATCCCACTTGGGACGTAGAAGTGTCCGCTTTTTATATGTGTTATTTGTGGAGGTAGAGATCTTACCCTCGGCCCGATGAGTCCTACAAAAGTCTTATCTGGAACAGGCCAGAGAGCCTAATCCGTAATACCGAAGCTGAAAAAGGAATAGGGAACCTGTGTTTCCACCGTGACATAATGTTTAGCTCAAGGCTTAGCTCAAGGCTCAGCTCAAGGTTTAGCTCAAGGCTTAGCTCAAGGCTCAGCTCAAGGTTTAGCTCAAGGCTTAGCTCAAGGTTTAGCTCAAGGCTTAGCTCAAGGTTTAGCTCAAGGCTCAGCTCAAGGCTCAGCTCAAGGTTTAGCTCAAGGCTCAGCTCAAGGTTTAGCTCAAGGTTTAGCTCAAGGTTTAGCTCAAGGCTCAGCTCAAGGTTTAGCTCAAGGCTCAGCTCAAGGCTCAGCTCAAGGTTCACTTTCGCGATTTAAGCGAAACCTCTCCAAGACCGCCGATCGTTGCACTAGTAAGTGGCCTTTTATAGGGGTGGTTTCTGAATATGTGGTGGATGGGTGGTGGAGATAAATAAAAATGTGAGTATTATAGCACTGTAAACACCATACGTATGTACGTAAGAACCGTATTGCACGAATGTATTGCCCTTAATATTATTATACATGAATATTAAACGAGCATGCAGTAGCTAATTTCCGTCAAATGTTAATAATTAAATAAACTGACATATAAACATATACATATGTACTACATACATTACACTACTGGAATATCGGTTTTGAAAATGAATCTAATGTAAATTTGTTTACAACTTTAAATTTGTTTCCTTTTGAAACCAAGTTCTCAGCTTCATCCAGCAGCTATTTAAACGTATATGTTAATCATTACTTCATAAATCAACAAAAATCTTCATGGTGTCAAGTGTGTTCTTTAGTGGCGGTTTGATAAAGACCACGCATGGTCACCGGTAGGGGAAATGGGTGGTCTCTGAATAGGGGCTTGCATTACATTGAAATGGCCTAAGAAGCAATACATGTAGCACAAATATGGTTTTATAAAGGGGTGGTTCCGGTGGTCTTTCAGGGAAGTTTCATTGTATTTTGACATATGTCAGAAATATTCACGTGAATGTGCAGGCCCGCTTTCAAACCTGTGTAAGAGCCCTCGGTATCAATTCTACAGGAAACTGGATAAGGCTCTAAGATACCGTCAAAGCAGTGGTGACGGAAACGTTCCAAACGCCCTTACCACAAACTAAAGTGTGATTCCTCATAATCGATATTTTGTTCGCAGCTTTCAACAGAGTGACTGTCTTATTAAGGCGAATAGGACAGTATGGAATTTGTTCAGTAGTGCTATTTCATGAACAAGCTTCCCTAATGAAGAATACGAATAAATTATTTTTACTCTAGGAAGTAACTATTATTCGGGAAACAATTAAATTGCTTAAATTGTTTTACCCCAATCTCACGTAACTGAGAAACGGGCCATCAGTGTGACTTCCCATATATTGGATAAAAATCTATTTGTCTTCTGCATTAGCGACAAGTCGGAGCGAACAATGGAAAAAACAAAAATAAAAAAAATAAAAATTAATTTTATCGCCGATATTCTTTGTCAGATGACAAGACAGTGAATTCACTGTCAAGTCTGAAGCCAGTAGGTGTTTTAAATTGAAGGTGTAACAATCGGTCCTTGCTGAATAAAATACACAGTGCCCATAAAATATGTTCTGTGTCTGAAGTGTTTTTTTCTTAATGAAAATAAATAATTGAATGACAGAAACGAGAAGTGAAAAGGCGCACTTAGAATTCGGTTCAATAAATTTCACACATGAGTCTCTTTTAATATGACAGATATCAACATGGCATACGGTCTCAGCTCCACAACTTTCTTTCTTCGAATTTAAAAAAATGGAGACCAATTGTACTGATATGCTGAAAACCCATTTTTCTAGAACTGAGAGGGGAGGAGCAAGATGGTGCACCAGCGCCTTTGTAACAACATTGCTACAGCTGCTCTTAGTGAAAAGTTTCCAGGTTTTTCTGATTGTGACAGGCGGCCCGACGTCATATATCCCTGGATTCAACGTCCTGAATTTCCTTCTTCGGGGTACACAAAAAACGTGGTTTATGGGGCTGTTGCATAAGAAGAGCTGACAGTTTAAGGCACACATTATAATGGCTGCTGAAATCATAATGCAAATGTGTCAACGTGTTTGCCGTCACGGTATGTATTTATAGGTCATGAGAATTTTCGGCCATTTTATGGCTGTATCAACTGCAGAGATTATGTAGCACTGAATTAGAATATATGATAACTATGAATACAGAATGTAAAGTAATTTGTCAGGAAGAAACAGTGTACTGTTTTATGGTTCAGAAAGAATTCGAATATAAAACACTTCACCTTCTCAAGCTTTAAAGTAACGAAAAATATTTTTAACCGTTCAGTGATATTGTTTTGGCTGTAACTTTGTATCATAATGTGTCGTTTATACCACTGCTAGGCAACGAATCGGTAAACACATTCCCGCTCAAGCAAACGCGCTCAACATAGGGACGTCTATTGCTAGGCAACGGCGAGGTAAACACACTTCCTTACCAACAGAGGCGGTGGTTTCCATGGTTCCGGTCCTAGGGATTATAAAGTGACAAAGAAAGTTGCTTGAGCAGAATAGAGTGAAGAGTCGAGTTTCGGGACGTCAGCCTGCCGGGATATGAGCCTGGGAGCAGAGGAATTGAATTGAGTCGAGAATAATAGCAAGAAAGGAAATAGGTTGCGGAAAGAAGACTTCATGTGTGATCTGAAGTGACAATGAGATTGTGATAAATCCGTTGCCAAGATACGACTAGTGAAGCCTTGAGAGCCCTAGTGCGTGTGCAACGGTGAACTACAAGTGTTGATCAGCGATAGCGCTGTATCGCCTGTAATCCAGAGTGGTAAATATATAAGGTGCAATAAATCCAATCATCCAATCCAAAACCCGTCTTATAAGTCACCCTTACATTTGACAATATTTTTATACTAACATAGGCCTATAGTTCGATTATCTGCAGCTTCTCGAGCTATAGACAAATACACCGATAAAAATAAAATCATTGAGAAATTTGTCACATGTCCTAGTGCTGTCCTTGATTATAGGACGAATCTTATTTTAGACGACAAGTTAGTACCAAATGTCTCGTATTTCTTTCGGATAAATACGGTAATGTCCCATCCTGTGACTAGAGGTACAGAGGGAAACCGTGTCAAAACTGTTAGAACAGCAGATCTGCAGCCGAAATTCGAAGTGGGTTATCAAGAATTTTAGTCATATGCTCAGCCGCTCTACTAACTTGGTCGGTTAGATACATACATATGCACATGCATACACAGAAATACATGTGCTTAGAACTATCAGTACACATGGAACATTATATGAAGCAGCTTTCATGTAGGAACAGCAGAATTCGACGTACTGGAGAGCCAGTTATTTGAATAAGAATTTAATTATTACGAAAGACGACAAGAATAGAACGTGAAATGCAGAGAGATGAGGAGTTTGATAAAACACACCATAAGGCAGACGGAACGAGACCTGCTCTCCTCAATTCTCACAGGATCACACAAAACAGAGAGACGCAGAGAGAATGTGAAGTTGTCTAGAAAGTTTAGATGTGCGTTCTGGACGGCAGATCATGAATGTGGCTTCCTCTTTCGCCTCATTAATGTGAACTCCGATTCTTAGTTCCCTCTTGTTCGCTGCATGGCCAGAGTTCGAATATGGGCAGGAGCAAGATTATTCTCTTCTGAACGACGTCCAGACAGGTTCTGGGACTAACCCGGTCTTCTATCCCGTAGGCAACCGGGTGTCCTTTCCTCTTGGGCAAATCGGCAGAGGCGAGACGCTGACCACTCACCTCCATCTAGTGCAGAGTTCAAAAAGGGTGGGGCTATACCTCCACTCCCCCACATGTCTTCATGGCATATTGTTCAATTAATTAAGCACAGGGATAACTCTACGTTTTCTTTAGTACTGAAACCGAAGAGATAAGGGTATCACCTACTTCGAACATTATGGATTTTTGTAAGAGGGAACTAACTCCATGGAGCCGAGTATTACTTGAGAAGCCAGCAGTCGCTCACCTGCTCAAGAATTTCGCAACATTTTATGGAATCAGAAGGTTTACCGCGTTATCAAGAGGCCGCCACTGGTCCCTATCCTTCTAGTTTGAAGTTTGGACGTGGGGCTCATAACCTCTCGACGTAAAAATACAGCTTATTATGTTATGTATGATACAATGTTAAATAGCCCGACAGATGAATATGCAAACCATGGGATTTATAACGAGACTGTAAATTTGGGAGCGATACAGTGACCAGCCCCAAAATTCCGCTTCGTGTTCCTCACCTATCAGTTGGCAACACTGAAACGCAGCTAAGAGCGGGGAGGGGGGGGGGGAATAAGAAACAAAGTAATAGAATTCAGCATAAACTAAGCTATGTATGATCTTAGGTTTTGAAATGTCCTGTCTTGTGGGATATAACGCCATCTTGTCCCCTCTGCTTGCCATCTGCTTTATTATTCTGCCATAAAAAATGGGGTCAAGATTCTTCTCCGAAACGTCGGTCTACTTTCAACGGACTACACAGCGTTATTTTCCAGAAGATAAGCTAAGCTGAAAGTAAATGATAAGCGAAAACCTTGCTGTTGTGAAACGGAATTACTGAATTTTCGAGCTGGTCCGTCGTCCAGTATTCTGAAAACTAGAAAACACGACGTTTCGGAAACTGGTTTTGTTTCAATCGTTAGGTGAGGTGGGAAACACCTATTCTGTTGGGTGTCTCTTAAAAAGAACTAACTTTTGTCACTGGACAACCGCTGTCATATTCACTACAGCTACGTACCAGCCTATGTCGAAGGGAGATACCAGGAAAATATACAGTAAAAATTGTGATAAAGCACGCACGTTCGTGGAACTAGGATAGAAAGGGAGGTAGAAATTTATGCTACAAACCCAAAGCCCAGTAATTCTGAGTGTTATACACCATCGTCAGAATCATTTAGAATCTACTTGTGAAACTACACTTCTTCCAGTTGTACTAAAGTGTGTATGTAATGTAGCGAACTGAGTACTAACCATCTGTTGACAGAAACAATAAGCTAGTTACACTAGACAGGCATTGCTGATGTATCAAGTAAGGTAGAACACACGTTTACACAAATGTCATTGACACAAGTCCTCCTCTCTTATTTGACACTATAAACAAGAAATTCTGGCAATTGATTTCCTTCAAATACTTATTTACCAAGATGATGTCAACAAGAATTATAAATTAATACCCGTAAAGTTAGTGACCCTTTTGAATAATGCATATAAACCATTCATACCGCTTCAGAATACGTTAAAGTTTCCAGATGTTACCTAAGTTTTCGCATCGTCTACATGTTTGTGATTATTAACATATAAAAATATTTCATTAAAGTTAATTTGTATATTTACGATCTCTGTTCTAGTAAAATTGGTCACTTCTAGGTTCAGAGTTTCATTGGTTATCAGTATCAAACCGAAAGTGAGATGTACTTGTTGTACTTTTAAACTCTACAAAAATTGTATTCATAAAATCTACATATTTTTCGATGTAGTTTATGGACACCATACTTCAAATTCCTATATTATTTTTTGCTATCATCACTCACAGGAGTAGATGTTGACGAAATCAAATGCTGAAATTGTTAATGCAAGGAAATTGTAAAGGATAGAGGTCGAGTTAGTTTATTTAATATTCAATGTTTAATATCCTTGCGTTTATATTTTATCTTCAATTGCTTTAAATGACTAATAAACTTGAAAATTTTACGTAGGTTTCTTCAGGTATGGCGCAATCTAAAAATTGTATTGTATACATCCTGTTGTGTGTCATACGAAATATATATATATACACACTATAAGGGAACAGTCAAAACAACAATTCTGAAAGAGATAAAATAGACACTACTGTGTCAACATTTGTTTTTATTAGCTGTTGGTAGTAACGCGTCACCACCAACAGCAAATAAAACACATGTAACGCGTCACCACCAACAGCAAATAAAACACATGTAACGCGTAACCACCAACAGGTTATAAAAACAAATTTTGAACACAGTAATGTCCATTTTGTCTCTTTCAGAATTATTGTTGTGCAGACTGCTCCATTACATATCTTTCAGAATATAAAATGTCTGATAAGCAAAAGACGGTAGAACCCTGGATAGAAATGCCGATGTTGTGTCTCAGTTTGTGATCATAAACTGTGATAATTTTTGGTGCTATAATTGGCGAGTGTTACTGCGTTATTCACTGTAATAATTTGTGTGATGTTTATTGCTTCTGTCTAATTTTTACATTCAATTTGCAGGAATTTAGATGCATGCATTTTGTGATGTCTGCTGTAACTTCTACTCGACTTCCATGAGGAACACTTTAGCAACATAAATGTAAAGACATTTTTCTTTTGGGTAAGGAAACTAGGAAGATATTCCTGGAGGCTTTCATGTGCTCACATGTTTTATAATGAAAACCACTTTATCAAGTTACGTTGTATACTGCATTCTCTTGTGAGAATTTCACGGTTCGCCTATGCGTGACAATTGTAGAGAAACTCCTGGAAAATCAGATTAGTAGACAACGTTGTAATTCTGTTGCAGTCAGGAAGGTACAGTCATAATCCTGTGTTAATATGCAAATATGTAAGATGACTAATTCGAAATAATGAGGTTACAGTTGTTGCTCGTTATAAAGGTCACTTACTCAGATATTTTACTAGTCTCAACTGATCAGGTTTACTGGTTTAAAAGACATCCTTTGAATATTAAAATTTATCGACGTTTCGGTGGTATGCCGGTTGCCTTGAGCCTAAATATGGAGACAGCACGTTCTTCTAAAATGACGCAGCTTGTAATTTGTTTCTTGCCGGTTTGCTAGCTTTGCTTACTCTTGGATAATGAAGACGGAAGCAGCAGATTCCTCCGAAGCTTCAGTAAATCTCTATTAGATTACACGGCCTTACATCCCAGAACGTGGTACACTTCATCTTTCGAATGGTTTGGTTACGTCTACATTCCTTCGGGCTCTATTTAAGGGAATGGATTGCGAGTCTGTTACTGCTATGACAGTATTAGCTGACGAATTACATTGTAATGTGTAGCCTGCTGAACACTGGCGTCAGTAACTCGTGCTACATAGCGTCGAGCGGCGATCTCGAACGGACGAGGAAGGAAACAGCGGCCGTGGTCTATCAGAGATACAATTCCGGAATTTCCTGCATGGAATGAGGAAAACTACAATAAAATTCAGTCAGGACAGTGAACTTCTCGGCCCAGAAAACCAGACAACTACCCAGGAGAAGTCAGAAGCTTTGTCGCCTGAAGCAACCCTCTCGGGTTCTTTGTAAACGCACATTCTTTCAGTTACGAACACGTATTTCCTTCCCACTGTAGTTCTCCCTGTTTAACTTACTCCAGAGATCTGTCAACAAACGTACCGGAGGAACATGTTACCTTTATCTTCAGGGTCGAAGAATAAGCCAAGCAAGAAACAAGCATGAAGTAGGTAGCAAACAGAGTTCTGTAGATGGAGGCGACTTGTTCTTCCGAAATATCAGTTAGCTTTCAACGCGCTCCTTTCACTACCACTGCTGTGACGACCAGATTCTTTGAAACCATCCCGTCGCTGTGATACACAGACGTATCCTTGGATACGCGGTATATGTGGGCAGCAGGCGTTTCCGTGGTTACGGATACGCTATATAAGAGGAGAACAAGACTGAGTTCAGGTCAGTAGAAGACAAAATAATTGAGGGGAAGACAGACCAGAATGAAGTCAGTCGTAGTCCAGCCAGAATTGAGCGAGCCTTAGGCAGCCTTTTGTTGTGAGTTATTGTCATTTATTCCGATTAAACGTGAATTTAAGAAGCGATCATTAAATCTAAGCATCTCATCCAAACTCTGTTATTATTAGTCACGACCATAAAACATAGTAATATTCTTTCTATTGTTCTGAGTTTGCCAATTTTATTGCAGTTTTAACGTATGGTTTAGTAGTTCCAATTAAATATCTAGGAAGTGCCACCAAAAGAGATTCTCAGCTTCCTGTCTTTCCTTGACTGTCGATTCCCTGCTATATGTATCTCTTCACAGATGTCTATAGCGATACATTCAACAATTTTGAAATACGTAACTAAGGTATAAGCAAGTCTGTGACTGTCAGCCAGAAGATAGGGAGATGCAAGCTGTTGCAGATTTATAAGACTTTAGCTTACATTAACCTGACGAGACCAAAGAAAGTCATGAAATATATCAGTTAGAATTCTGCGTTTCTTTCCTTTTAAGACGTAAACTGCTTCCGAACCAGAAATCAAGAACGATGTAAGTTGGTATATTTTATTACAAAATTCATACTGCACAAAATACAATTATTTTAAAAAGGTTACCGATTCAGAATGGCAATATAATTCACCGTAATTATTGGATTGATGTTCTCTGCGCTGCTTCATGTATATATTTTCACGAAACGTCAGGAGGCCTAATTTAAGATCCTCCCCAGCGACATATAATCTGCAAAGTCTTACGACAGCGGATCAGACATTATGATACAATTGTGTTTTGTCAGGGGTAGGCCCCTGTTTTATTTTGTAAGAAGTTCTAACGCTTATAGGGGTTTGGACTGAATTAATCTGGCTCAGGGATCTGTTATAGGCTATTGTGAACAAGGTAATGAACATTCGGGTTTCCTTGATCAGTTAATCGACTATTAGCTTCTCAAGAAGTACCATACTTGATAGACATAATTTAATTAGATAGTGGAGCAATAACGAGAATTCTGAAATGTACGAGTATATGTATTCGCCGTAGAGATCAAAAATTAAATATTTTAGCACCATCCATGGCGCCCATATTACCTACATGATCTGCGTGTGGTTCCTGTCTGAATTCTACGAACACTGACTGCATTTGTGAATGTATTACGCTCGATTTCAACTATTTGAATGTCCCATATATATATCAAATCGACCCTACATCACAGCCAGTGACAATAACAACGAACCTTGTCCACCTGCAAGACAGTAAGTCACAACATCAGGCACTTCCAGTAATACAGTTTTTTCCGGATATGGCACTTCCCCGCATATTAGAACATTGTATGTTCCTTAGTGTACCCAGCAACTTCACGGACAGAACTACCCGTTTAATTTGTCACTGGTATCCTATTCTATTTTCACTGCAACAATTTCTGATCCATTTTTATAATTACTTACGTAACATTTTGTATATATATACTCGTACATATACTTAAAAAAATACGCCAATATGTCACTGCCATTTTCCGGTTAAGAGAGATTTCCGCATCATCCAGTGCCGGATGTCGCAACTTTTACTCTACTTCCCCCCCCCCCCATTCCCAAATACACTTCCCCAGTCCTTCAGCTATTCATTTCGATACCAGTATGAAGCACTAGAACAAGTAAATCAGATCCTATTCAGATTTTTTTGCACATTCTTACTGATACATAATGTATGATTTGCTCCTTCTTTAGTTCACTACGCAATATCACATACGTAATTAAATACATATATTGCGACACGAAGCCTGAAAGTCGGAATAGAGGAGTAAGAGTGGAAGTCCATTATTAGCCAACGGCTCGCCAAACACACGTTCCCGATGCAACGAATAGACGTGGAATAATCCACTGCTGGGCAACGGTTTGGTAAGCACGTTTCGCGACAGTAAAAAAAGCAGAATAACAGAGGAACTGTAAGACATGGTGACTTATATTCGGTTCTTCCCAGAATCATAAAAGAGTTAATTTCATTCGTGGGAATGAAGAGGGATTCTTCGTTCGGCATTCGTCACAGTGGAAGAGAAGACACGTTTAGTCCAGTAGGGAATTAAGTCATTAATTGTGAGCTGTTATAATCGGTTGTAATTGTAATATAGTACCAATAAATCCAATCATCCAATTCAGAACGCGTTATTGTTAGTCACACAAACCCTCCATACGAACAATAGCGTCGAAAGAAACATGAATGATTATGAATGATTTGGAGGTGGTGTGGGAGGAAATGGTCATGGCCTATTATAATCCCCTAATGCAAAGATGTTTTTATAATGACGTAATACGTGATTTTACATCGAAGAAACTGCTCCATTCCCTCATAGATTTTATTTACGTGCTTCACACTATTCTGAGATTAAACAGAGATTAAGTCCTTAATCAATATTAACCTCTTTGCAAAGGAGATGCGATGTATTTGTCTGAGAGGTAGGGACTGAATTTTTTACATATTGCGCACATGAATTCTATTCTTCAAAACGACAAGAACTGTATTAACATTTCGCTGGAGAGGCTGTGAAAAATCACTGAGATCATAGTCATGACAACCGGGTTCCCTGTTGGTGCTGGAGCAAATAAACTTCAAAATATGAAGCACGAATAATAATTATTCCACTACTCTTATTAACACAGCATGAAAAATATGGCTCTGGTATTGCTTACTTTTACTGTACAGAGCAGCAATATAGTCTACCCACTAGTATATTCGAAAAAATCATTATAGCTGTATATATCATATAAACAGAACATTAGAATCAATAACCTAAAGACAAATTAATGGCAATCCCATAAAAGCAAGTAAAGGGTAAAGGTCAAGTTGTCCCTGTGCTTAACTAATCAAGCACTACGCCATGAAGGCGTATGGGGGAGTGGATATAGTATAAGCACATTTTCTTGACCTCGGTATAGTTGGAGGTCAGTCGTCAGCTTCACGCCTCGGCCGCTTGACTCCCGGAGAAAGAGCCCCCGGTATTCATTCGATAGGAATTTACGTGGGCTCCAGAGCCGGTCTGGACGACGAGGAGAAGGGAAAATTCTTGACACTACCGCCACTCGAAATCCAATCCCTCGGTCGTCCAGCCTGTAGCCAGTCGCTATACAGACTCCGCTTTTGAATCAAATTTCAGTACCATTATTTTTCAAAGATCCTAACTAATTTCGAAAATGAAATATATATTCCAAATCAAAAAGTAATAAAGTATCACATAAATTCTTCTCAGTGTAATGCACAACGGGATGAGTACTTATTTTATGCATGAGGTACACAGTCTCAAGTGTGAGGGAGTTGGTGAGGATTTGCTGAAACACTGCCTAGTCTTCTTAATGATGAAATAGTTAAAATAGAATAAAAAAATCCCTTCGTTCAGTCCCTTCAGACTGTGAACGACACGTTGACACCCTAAAAAACTAAAACGACGCTATCTTCCAACTGACCGAGAGGAATCTCAGGATCAATCCTACAAAAAATATAAGCGTTTATAAGAAAGAAAAAAGGAAGAAAATGATCTCTACTATTTCAGGCTTAGCAGGGCTAAATCAAGGGTTGAGGTACGATTTCTGCAGTACACAAAGAAAACACTTTCTTACACAAGACAGTGTGTATACAAACTGCGAATCGTCTTTCCTCTTTCCTACTCTAGCGTAGTCTCTGTAGCAAGCAGGTGGTAAAGATGGTTGCTTTGTTGGTTCCAACACGCACGATCTGTCGCTTCGAGAGAAAGAAACTGCGACGGCAATATCAAAATAATATGCTTTCCTTTTCTACACTCATATCTCCATTCAGCTCATACAGCGTCAAAAACTTTCAACTTTCGGTCTTACCAGCTGCAGCAGAGATGCTGTGACCAGGGACAGAAAATTAGAAAAGGATAGGTTACTGCACATCTTCTTGCTCCTTCCTTCCTTCCTGTCTGCTTTGGTTTCAAGATTTATAACCACCGTTTCACCTTACGGAAGCCAGGAGGTTTCGCTTCGTATCCCTTACTTAGCTTCTCATTCTCCGACACTTCTTTAGTTCTTCTTTTTCTTCTTCTTTTTTCTTTCAAAAATAAGCTTCTCTCTCTCTCTCTTTTTTACCAAAGTTTCGCTACGAACTGTTTTCGCCTCAACAAGTTTTCAGTTTCGCTGTCCGTTTCTTAAGAGCGCTTAAGAAACGGACGGTGCATAAATATTGTAACAAAACGAGAGATTTGGGGTTCTCATGACGGTGACAATGAAGAGTACTATCTTCCGCAATGTGATATCGTGTAGTCTGGTAGAATTTTCCCGTTGATTCGGAGAAACGTACTCCAGTTTTCAGGGTCGAAGAGTAAGTCCAGCAAACAGTAAACAGTAATCACTTTGCTTGATGCAGAATAGCATCAATAAACTCATTTGTAATTTGCAGGAACAAACAATTTCGAAAGTAAATTTGTTAGAGATTATATTCACACATCATTGTCATGCCAATAGTGTATGGGTCATCGCAAGTCATTGTTTATTTATTTGCATTAATATTTTTGGTTTTATTGTAGAATTCTTATTGCAGTGTATAATTCAAACAGATTGCATTTAGATTAAAATAACATTTACATTTATCACACTTTCGTAAAATCTAAATTGAATAGGGATATCGGTTAAGAACTTGATCTTAAATTATATTCCGCTGAAGGTGCAAAAGGAAATGTGCAATTACACTGCAAATCAAATATATTAATGAAGAATTTATCTTCGGGAATATGACGCCGTGTAGTCCGTTGAAAGTCAGCCGACGTTTCAGACTAACATTTAGCCTCCAATTTCAGGTTTTAAGATAGAGGCGACTTGTTCCTCCGAGACTTCGGTTGACTTTCAACGGACTACACAACCTTATAACTCAGCCCAAAATGAAAAATAACTGTGCTGTCGAAGCCAGCACCAAATTACCTGACCAGATACATCAGACCAGACCTCTGAATACACTTACCTTGTTTTCTTTTCTGGCCAGTGTAAATTTGCGTATCGCTCAGATTCTTGTAGTGGTCGAATGATCTTCTCTTTGTGATATTATTACATGGCTGTCAACACAGTAATCTCCAAATAAATAAACCAATGTTACTGTATTAACATTTGATTATTATTATGTCTTTCCTATATGTTTCGATCCAGCTGGATCATCATCAGGTACTTTCATGAAAACTGCCTGATGATGACCCAGCCGGATCGAAACATGTAGCAAACAGAATAATAATGAAACGTCAGTAGCGTAAAATGGGTTTATTTATTTGGAGATTGTTGTGTTGATGACCACATAACAATACCACATAGTGTTACACAACAGTATGCATAAAATAGAGATCTTTACTTTATTTGAATAATACCTTTCTACATTCTCTGGTTTGATGTGATGGACTTATCGTCCGTGTTCCCGCCGCAGAGTTGGTGAACATCCCTAGTGATTACGTCCCGTCACAGAGCTAGGCATTACAGAGAGAGGAAAGAAAATGACGAAAAAGAAGTACGTATATTCAACGGGGCGCCAGCACTTAATTCTGTGTGGGGCGTCTCGAGGTCGACTGGGTGGTTCGGGGGTTGGTTTTGGGCGGGGCACTTAAGTTGAGCCGTAACAGTACAACAGCTACAATCGCCAAAATATAGTTTGGTAAGTGCGTGCTTCCAGGACGCCCCTCCCCCCGACCCCAATCTCGCCGGCGCTGGAGCAGCGGAGTAGGGTCGGGCAAATCTCGTGGCCACGAGTAACCCAGCTCAGTTCAAACCCCAGGGGCTGGAGAGAATCGTGAATTTCTTGCAGAAGTTGCGTCCGAAAAAGTGGTGGGGTCCCCACCTCATGGCCGCTACCTTGCCGTGGTTGGAAGGTTTAGTGGTTCCTTGGTCCCAGAATGGATCAAGGAGGCCAACGAAAAGCGCTCACTCACGGAGCCGAGCCCTTCTTGAGAAGCCGCAAATTGTGCGACCACTCAAGAACTTCCCAGCATATTATGGAAACAGAAGGTTCATTGCCGTATTCAAAAGAGCCTTCCACCGGTTCCTATCCTGAGCCAGATCAATCCAGTCCATATCATCTCACGCTATCGTTCTAAGATCCATTTTAATAGTATCCATCCAGCTACGTTTTGGTCTTCCTAGCGGTCTCTTTCCTTCTGGCTCTCCACCAATATCCTATATGCATTCATCTCTTCCATTCGTGCTACATGCCCTGCCCACCTCACCCCCCTTGACTTGATCAGTCTAATTATACTTGGTGAGGAGTACAAGTTATGAAGGAGAAAAGACAGTCGACTATCAATAGATTGCAAGAGCATGCCACGACAGCCATTCGGTAGAAGAGCACAAGGTGCGTGACAGAAAGTGGTAAAAGTTAAGAATATTTGATTTCTGCCACTCGTTTCTTGTATACTCAAAAAGAAGCTGAAGACAATTTATCAGCCCCCCCCCTCCCAAGCTGCAATACCAATCCTTAAGGACAGCTCGCGTCCGCTCATTTAATACAGGTCTACATTAGCGGATGTCCTCAATATCTCGAGGCAGTCACCTCCGTCGCTGCCCGGTTCCTTGTAACACTGGAGACGAGGCTCCTGCACTACTGAGACGGTTCAAGGGCTGTTCCGAGTAGGAGGATCAAGAAAAGAGTTCGGACACGATAAAAATAATTTTGACAATAAATGCACAAATGTTTTCTGATTTATATGTTTTCTAACGACGGTAGATCAATGAATCTATATTCATGAAGACGAGTTTTGATGATGGAATAATTTAATGACGAAACATATAAATTTCTTACGAAGATTATGAATTTGTCACTTAAAAATTTATATATTTATATTTAATATATGTGCCTATGAAACTGTCACTTCGATTTACAGTTTCATTTGATGGGAGTACTCAATACTGAAATAATTTAAAGTAAGCAAATTATTTATAATTCACTCTAAACGACTTTTCTTATTCAAGAGAAGTGTTTAAAATTACTTTACAACACTGTACCTTCATATTTCCACCTTACAAAAACTAATTGGCATGCACTGTCTTCGCTCGCTCGGAAGCCGGGATCGTGGGTTCGAATCCCACTCAGGTTATGGATGTCTGTGTGCGTTTTTCTGTGTTTGTGTACAGGTAGAGGCCTTGCGACGAGCTGATCACCCGCCCAAGGAGTCCTACCGTATGTCTAAGATCTGGTAAACCGAAGTGAAACGGAAAGTTTCATGGAGGTAGGCCTAGGCCAAAATGAGGGCTGTAGCACCAATGAAAAAATAATCACTACTTAATTTACAATAAAATGTGCTCCCATAATAAGTATCAACCTACACGTTCTTTTCTCTAGGAGGTAATACATTGTAAGTTTTGAAAGAATATAAACTTGACCCATTACGCAAAAACTAAATTTGTTACGGAAACTAAAGTTTCGTCTTAGAAGTCATGGAGCCCCTCATTTTGGGCATATATCAGAATTACAGCAATCTTTATGTTCCCTTTGTTCAATTTTATACCACTCTTTGCTTTTCCGATTTTATGGAAAATGTTCCCTTGTGATGAAATGGACTTTTGAAACACAAGAAAAGACTACTGAAAAAAGATACCGAAAAATTCTGGGCAAAAGGAAGAACCGAAATCAGAGAATCTTTTTATTCTGAACAAAAAATCTTCCTTCTTCATGCGGTCACGTCACATTCATGTGCACATGAAAAGGAATGACAGAAACTTCAATCCCAGCCCAAAGCGGGCAACTGGATTGCAATGCATGTCATAAGTATAAGGATTTTATTATGGGCACACCGTTTAGACGGTTTAGATAATATAAGTAATGTGAGAGTCATTCAAATTTTTATTGATTTCAAAACATGGATTGTATAAATCCGATTTTTTCTAACATAGACGAACACCGGACAAAAATAATAATAATAAGCAGTCCAGGTCGATTAACTCCATCACTTTAAGGAGTAAATCTTCTTGAACAGGAAGTGTCTCTCCCTCAAATGGAAACCGATGACAAGACGGAGGACAGGAGCTTCTTCAGAGCAAAACAAACGCTTCAAGCTAGCCGAACGTAAGAAGACAGACAGCGCCTTGAGACTGGTAACAGAATGTAAGGAAAGTGACCTAAAATATACAACTAAAATGTTGTATGCAGGGCTTCGTCCGCATCAGATAATATCATATCATTACGGAATTAAGTAAAATGTGATCCGAAGGAGGAACAATGTGACCTGATTCGACGAGGAAGGGAGGGCCAGAGTAAAGATATGGAAAGAATAAATGGAAGAAAGGAGGTAGGGTTGAGGATCAAATGACGATTAAATTATTTCCCGTTTAACGTCAACGGTCCCATTTAGTAGGTCAACTGATGTTCTGTCAAGTTTGCGTGGCGGTGCAACATAATCAGCGCAATGACGACATTTTACCAGACTCGTAACTCGCGATCATGCAGGCATAGCTTTCATCTTTTTTATAAATATTTTGGGAGAAATTACTTTTGGGGAAGAAGTCCTGTTTAAAAAGCAGACATGAAAATAGATCGAAACNGACATCGACAGTGCCAAATGACAGGATGATTACAAATTATTAAGTAGAAAGCATACAGAAGCAGCAACCTTCGTCTACAATCCCAAAACGTTTCGCCGTAGGTAGTTAGGAAAATCACTTATATTCTCAGTCTGGAAAGCTAACCCTCTAGCCCAGTTTCGAAACGAGGCCCTAAGAAGCAGAAGTGCTAATCACTACATGACGATGCAAGGTGTAAATGGGGGAAGTTCTTCCTTACTTAGTACTTAGGCAATGTCTGTCTAGTGTAGTTAGATTATTGTTCTCTAAACAGGTGGCTGGAAGTGAGGTCGCTACTTTATGTACACACTTCAGTACAAGTGCAAGAACTACTATTTCACAACTAGCAAGGTGTTCACTTCTCCTTTACTTTCTGTTTAGCTTATCTTCTGCGATATAACGCTGTGTAGTCCGTTGAAAGTAAAGTGACGTTTCGGAGAAAATGTCTCCATCTTCAGGAACGAAAAATAGGCCAGGCAAGAAACCAGCATGAAACAGGTAGCAAGCAGGGCGGACTAGATGGCGTTATATCCCATAAGACAGGACTTTTCATAAACACTGCTGTGAGAACCTCAAATCCTACATAGTTTATTTTATGCTGAATGCTATTACTTTGTTTCTTGGCTCCACCCCACCCCCAACCTCTTAGGGTCCATAATTTTAAATGGGACACAATCACCTCCTATTAGATCCTTACCTACTTATTATTTCCGACCACCCACTTCACCAACACTACTTAAACTGCGCAGCTGAAATCATCTCGTTACATAGCCAAATTATGAACAGATTTGGTAAATACGTGGTCTTTCTGAAGAAATATTTGCAGAATTTATGTTCAGAGACAGAAAAATCAGAAATGTGAAGGAAGGTTTTCCACGGGTCGAACTTCGAATAACATAACTTCCTTGAATTCTGGCAAGTTGATGGTGGTGGTGGTGGTGGAGGCACAATTGTCCCTATATATAAGAATTGCGACATGATGCAATGAAGGAGGAACGCAGATACAGCTGTACACATTATTATACTGAACATCGAATGGGGACATCAGCTTCACGCTGTGACCATAATGCAAAGGAAAGGGGCTCCGTTCCGCCTGCAGTATGAGATTTAGAGTGCGTTAAATTCAATTTGGATATGAAAATGAGAAGAAGAATATTACCACTTCTAGGATCAGGAGACCTATCATTCACCCCGGAACCAGGTATCCCGGCTCACGTAAAGTTCATGATAACGATAACAAAGAGATAAGAGAACATTTCCTCATCAGCCGATGGATCTCATTTCGGTAACGACAGTATAGAAGCAGAGTCTACTTAACTGCTTCATGTAAATGCAAAGGTTTTGCTTGAAGATTAGGAGTGACCTGAATTTAAAATTTTTCTAGTGAACAAAGCCTCCCATTCAACCTCCTTAAATAGGCCTATAAATTGGGAAAATATCTAGTGGCCATTCACGAGCCTTCCTTAAGGTAAGACGTATGTTATTCATAACGTACTTTATTTCCTTTGGCGCTACGGTCACAATTTGGGCCTTACCCTACCTCCATGAAACTCTCCTTTTCACTTCGGTTTGCTAGATCTTAGACATTCGGTAGGAATCTTTGGGCGGCTGATCAGCTCGCCGCAAGGCCTCTACTTGTACACATACACACACACACACACACACACAAACACTGAACATCCATGCCCTTGAGTGGAATTCGAACCCACGATCCCGGTTTCCTAGCAAGCGAAGATATTGCATGCCTCAGACCGCTCGGCTACCGGACCGGTACAAAATGAGCATACTGATGACAGAAACAATGTTCATCATTTCACTCTCCAACGACTGTTTTTTTTCTCTCTCTCTCTCTCTCTCTCTCTCGCACGGGATGGTACAAATAATAAGACAATTTCTCAAAGTAAGCAATGACATTAATGTGATAGTTTCTATTTGTCCAGCAATGATACTCGATTTCCTAGGAGAATAAAGTCTCTTTTTCAACAGAGTTGAAATATTTAGCAGAAACGTTAGATTCTCACTTCCCATAGTCTCTGGTCCTTACTTAAAAGGTAGTTGAAGCCACTGGAAGATAAGCGGAAATCTGTGCTTTCCTTTAAAGGCTGTCACTGAATGCTAGGCATTTGAACATTTTATTTATTTTTTTTTCTGTAAGACCGATAGAACCCATAAGAAACGTCATAGGAGACAAACCGTCGAGTGGCCGGATTATTTCCGGAGGAGAATGCAATCCCCATGTCATTAAAATTCACACTGCGTTCGCCGTTGAGTTCACTGCGAGTCAAGAATTTGAAATTTGTGTAATCAGTCAACAAGTAACAATAATCCTCTGAACGCTTCTACCGTGAGACAAGACATACACAGCCAAGAATTTTTCACAGTTCTCTCAAGAACTTTCCTCATATTTCACAACTTCTCATTAATATGGATACTTAATAACCTCGTCTACACCGTCTCTCACCATCATTCCTCCAGGCTTCCTATATATCTTTATCATCATGAACGAACATCCAGCAGAGTTTTGTTGCTGACAAATAAGCTCGGCCAGTCGGTCATTAAAGTGGTCAGTTACGGGCTAAACGGTCGAGGTTCGATTTCCAGTATGGCCAAGAGTATTTCTGTTTTTCGTCACATTCAAAGCAACGCTTGAGCCCATCCAAATTCGTGACCAACGAGTAAGGGAGTTAAAGTGACCGGGTCGTAAATTTGACCACTAACCTCAATCTAGTGAGTTAAAAATGCGTGGAGTTTAGGGCTATCTGCACTGCCTTACAATTTACACTTCTTTATGGAGTAGTGTTTAATTACAACACAGGAAAAATGTTAAAATTGTTAATGTTATATTTTAGCGTCCTGTTGCACTGATTGACGTTCATGATGTGTATTTGTACCAACCGTCTTACAGTGCACACAATTTCACCTTTCTCTTCACATGTTTCGGCACTAATGTGCCATCTTCAGGTGTGGTTTTTTTTACGTCAAACCATTGCACTGCATGTCATCATGTCTCCTTTATAAAATGATTAAAATGTAAATATGTCATGTATAATAATAAAATTTATATATTAAACTTTTCAAGATTTATCATCTATACTTCGTACTTCAAATTCGCGAGTTATGTCAATCCTCTCCTATGGGAGTACCCTTCCTATATTCCTGTGTATATTGTATCCTGTGTTGTGTCCTTCCCTTGTGACTGCGTGCGTTGTATTGCTCATGCAATGGTTTGACGTAAACAAAACCACACCTGAAGATGGCACATTAGTGCCGAAAATTGTAGTGAAGAGAAAGGTGAAACTGTGTGCACTGTAAGACGGTTGGTACAAATACATATCATGAAAGTTAAAATTACCTGTATATGAGCAACACTATCTTTTGGGATGTGACACCGTGTAGTACGGTAGAAACTTACAGATGTTTCGGATGAACGTACTGGCTCCATCTTCAGGACAGAAAAAGGTATCTTCTATCTTCCATACGGAGGGAACCAAAATCTCACAATATTATAATTCTTCGTAGCAACTTGCACCCAAACAAATATTCACTTAATAATGTATTTATCTGTCCTGGACGATTAACTGATTCACATTTAAATTGTCACGAAGATGGGTGATATTAAATACGAAATATAAATTAAAAAACATATCTGTTATGCCTCTAAGGCCATAACGGGGTGCTGAAACCCCGGAGTCTCAAAAATATGTATAGAAGAAGTGATGAAGGAGAGACGGACGGACTTGCTTCAGTCCTGGCTCGTCCGAAGGTAGAAATTCTGAAACTGCACGTTGAAATATACCGTAGCTGTAGAGACCGTAATGAGGTCACTAGGCAAGTGCTGACGGGTAGGGATCAGGTATTAAATACCATAGGTCGGGAGTACATGGGCAGAGACGACGGAAAGAGTATAGAAACTGTCAGAGGTCCCTACGCCCGAGGCCAGCTCCATACTTTTAATGAGAAGTCAGACGGCAGAGTACTACCAGAGGTTTTCCACCACACCGTGGATTCGTCGAAGCGACTAGTCTTCATCACCATCTTCACTACCATACTAAGTGTATCCACACTGTGTAATCAGATAGCCAGAGAGTACGCGTAGGGACCAAAATAGGGCGAGTAGGACGGAAATTAACCAATTCACTAGATTTCAGAACTATAATGTGAATAATGTGGGGGCACGTGGTAGCGTAATTGGTTGAGACACTATGCTACAAGCTGGAAAGTCGCGGGATCGAATCGCGATGAGGTGATTATTTTCAATTTACCTAATCCTTCCAGCTGAACTATGGCCCTGGAGTCGACTCAGCCTCTAACAAAAATGAGTACCAGGAATATTCTTGGGGGTAAAGGACGGTCGGCGCATAAGGCTGACAACCTTACCGCCATCTATGAGCCGATTGTCTAGAAAATGTGAGAACCTCAACATCTTACAACCCTATGGTCCTCCACGGCCTGTTACAGGGATATCTTTACTTTTACTTACTTTTACTGTGAATAATGTGAGATATTAAGATCAACGTAAATAGACAGCTCCACGTGGATTCCAAAGGTTTCTGGCAATAATGTATAACTCAGAATTACAGAATTACAACCGGTATTCTAGAAGCTAGAAAACTAACTACAAGGAGCTGAGCCCTTCTTCAGAAGCCATCTGTTGTGTAGCTACTCAAGAACCTCCCAACATTTTATGGAACCCGAATGTTCATTACTGTGTTCACAAGAGCCCTCCACTGGATCCTTATCCTGAGCAACATGAACCCAGTCCAGGCCACCCCATCCTGCAGACTATCACAGCATAAATAGGCAGTAGCAAGAATTTATAGGCATATAATGCTAAATGTCCTACCATAGAACACTATTTAATTAACGAGACCATCAGGAGAATATCTCTCAACTCTCTTGGTGAACCTCCATAATGAAATTAGTCATTTTGTTAAGTTGGTTATTTAACGACGTTTGCAGTAACAAGACTATATAGCGTCTTAAACGGGATGATTCATGAACGTGGAACAGTCAGTGGAATGAGAATTGGCAGGAGAAACTGAAGTATTCTGAGGAAACCCATCAAAATGTCACTTTCTCCTTCATAAATCTCACATCAACTGACGCCGGGCCGTCGCAGTAGACGCCGACGGCTAACCACCTGATCTGTTGCACGGCCTTCGAGTTGTTAATTAAGCAGATAATTCTAGTTGACCTATAAAATTATTTATGATGAGACTGAATTATAGTCCCCGTGTCGAAACGGCATAGAAATATGAATAATCAATAGTGCAATAATTTAGCTTCTATTTGTACTCGTAATGCCACTCCAATATTCTCAAACATAATCTGCGAATATATGATACCGCACAACTGATATAATCAATTTAATTAAATTCTGAGAATCCTGTACGTCCAAATTAACGTACCTTTTAAACTATTAATTGACTATTCATAGAATTTTAGTGACTGACTGCGGCCAATTTTCGTTCAGAGATAGCTAGAGCGGTAACTGATTTTAATTTCATAAAGAGAGTTTGATCATGATGGTAATTAAGAGACGCATGTAGTTTATATGTTACACACCCCTGTTCTGTGTATGCTGGGTGTTTGTATCGTTCACTGTGCCTCTTATTTATTCTCGGAACAGTTCCATTTGTCCGATGTCTAGATCCAGTCATAACTACTTTACACGTACATGTTACGTGCTAAGCCCACTGTAATTTCCAAGAAGAATTGTTAAAAATATGAAGAAAGCAGTCTTCTGGGATGTGGCGTCGTGTAGATATTGTGTTAGCCGATGTTTCGGAGGAAGGTATCGCCTCAATCTTCAGGTTAGAAGAGAAAAGAAGAAGATCCGCGAGCGACGAACCAGCGTGAGCAGGCGCTGTTAGATAAAACTGAGGCGATAACTTCCCCCGAAACTTCGGTTAACACTATCTACACGGCGTCACATCCCAGAAGACTGCATTCTGCATAGTCACCGCCGTGAAAACCTCAAATCTTACATGTTAAAAATATGTTTATTCATACATCAATAAACTAAAAATTCTGCAACGGCATTTACTTGTGTGTGTGTGTGTGTATATATATATATTTTTTTTTTTTGTGGCGCTACAGCCCCAATTTGGGCCTAGATCTACCTCTCTGAAACT